>NC_036866.1:30301080-30409836 GCF_002910315.2 Salvelinus sp. IW2-2015
TGACTAGCAAGCCTAGCCTACGCGACAGGATATCATATACATATATTTTCATGAAATCACAAGTCCAAGACACCAAATGAAAGATAAACATCTTGTGACATCCAGCCATCATTTCCGATTTTTAAATGTTTACAGCGAAAACACAATATTATTTTCTATTAGCTAACACGATAGCAAAAGACTCAACCGCATATTTCACAATTTTTTACCGCATAGGTAGCTATCACAATTCGACCAAATAAAGATATAAATAGTCACTAACCAAGAAACAACTTCATCCAGGCATTGAGCCAGGTTTCAGGGCATTGAGCCAGGTTTCAGGGCATTGAGCCAGGTTTCAGGGCATTGAGCCAGGTTTCAGGGCATTGAGCCAGGTTTTCTGCCTATAATTAAGAGTAAACCATGCAAAGACCTAAGAGAAAGCCATCCAGCCCATCTTAATGATACACTGAGCAGAGCTACAATGCAGGAGCAATAGTTTGACACTGACCATAATGATAGCTCTGCTAGGAAGGAAAAACAAAACATTACTATTACCTTGGTCTTACTTACCCTGAACACAAAATCTATGTCAACAAAAGTTCAAAACTCAGAGTGTGTCATTGCTATCCTGGGATGGCTTCAATTGGACAAACAATGAAGCAAACATTGGAAAAAAGGAAAAACAATATCAATATTCTTATTGGACTGTAGTCCCTTTTAGGTTTAATGTTTTTTCTCATGTTTGCTCCTATTGAACATGACCCTGCCTGATTCTACTTCTTGTTTGTTTTAAAGACCTGTCCGACTGGGCACAGACGTCCGTTCAACGTCCAGTTTTGATTTACGTTTGGTTGAGTTGTCAACTAACGTGAATACACAGTGAAATCAACAAACATTTTCACCATGTCATTGGATTTTGGTTAAAAGTTGGGTGAAAAAAAGACGACATGCCCTGACGTTGATMACTTTTTTCAAATCCAATTAATTTCCATCGTTAATTTTTGGGGGTTGGAATGATGTGGAAACAATGATGATTCAACCAGTTTTTGACCAGTGCGGTGTCTATCTGTCCTGTTCCCACCTGTTGAATGAGGTTTTCTGGGAAACGGGGGAACAAGAGAGGGAGGTCTAATCTCTGAAGAGGGGGAGGGGAGACAGTTGAGCCTTAGACAATGCTATTCAAGACTGATGCAGAACAGCCAACAAAAAAAAAACTCAGCCCACTACCCTCCGCAGGACCTAATTGAGAGAGTCCCAGGAAAGACCGGTCTATTTATCATTCTCAAATCAAATGTTATTGGTTGCGTACACATATTTAGCAGATGTTATCYAGGGTGTAGCTAAATGCTTGTGMTCCTAGCTCCAACAGTGCAGTAATACCTAACAATACAGAAGATACAAATAAAGGAATTAAGAAATATAGAAATATTAGAARGAGCAATGGGCAATATATGACTAGAAAAGGTGTGCACAGCAGTACTTATATAGGATGATCCTTGTCTAGAATACAGTATATACAATACATATGAAGTGGGTAAAACAGTATGTAAACATTATTAAAGTGACCAGTGTTCAATGACTATGTACATAGGGCAGCATTGTCTAAGGTGCAGGGTTGAGTACCGGGTGGTAGCCGGCTAGTAACCGTGGCTAAAGTTTAGGGCAGGGTACTGGGCAGAGGCCGGCTAAAATACTTGAAAGTACTACTTAAGTAGTTTTTGGGGGTATCTGTACTTTACTTTTACATTACTACATTCCTAAAGAAAATTATGTACTTTTTACTCCATACGTTTTTCCTGACACGCAAAAGTACATTTTGAATGTTTGGCAGGACAGGAAAATGGTCTAATTCACACACTTATCAAGAAAACATCCCTGGTCATCCCTACAGCCTCTGATCTGGTGGGCTCCCTAAACACATGCTTTGTTTGTAAATGATGTCTGAGTGTTGGACTGTGCCCCTGGTTATCCGTCAATAAAAAATATAAAAAATTAAAATGGTGCTGTCTGGTTTTAGAAATGATTTATTATTTTACTTTTGATACTTAAGTATATTTTAGGAATTCCATTTACTTTTGATACTTAAGTATATTTAAAACCAAATACTTTTCGCCTTTTACTAAAGTAGGATTTTACTGGGTGACTCACTTTTACTTGAGTCATTTTCTATTACGGTATCTTTACTTRTACTCAAGTATGACAATTGGGTAA
This sequence comes from Salvelinus sp. IW2-2015, assembly GCF_002910315.2. Taxonomy (NCBI): domain Eukaryota; kingdom Metazoa; phylum Chordata; class Actinopteri; order Salmoniformes; family Salmonidae; genus Salvelinus; species Salvelinus sp. IW2-2015. The sequence continues at coordinate 30,303,274 of NC_036866.1, forward strand.
TTGTTCTACCACTGGCTAGTGGTGACTATTTAAGAGTCTGATGGCCTGGAGATAGAAGCTGTTTTTCAGTCTCGGTCCCAGCTTTGATGRACCTGTACTGTCTCTGCCTTCTTGATGGTTGCTGGGTGAACAGGCAGTGGCTCGGGTGGCTGAAGTCCTTGATGATTTTCTTGGTGTTCCTGTGACACCGGGTGTGACACCGGGTYTGACACCGGGTACTGTAGATGTCTTSGAGGGCAGGCAGTGTGCTCCTGGTGATGAGTTGTGCTTTCTTCAGCCTCCTGAGTTTGAAGAGGTACTGTTGCGCCTTCTTCACCACACTGTCTGTGTGGATAGACCATTTCAAGTTGTCAGTGATGTGCAAGCCGAGGAACTTGAAGCTTTTCACCCTCTCCACTGCAGCCCRGTCGATGTGGATGGGGCGTGCTCTCTCTGCTGTCTCCTGAAGTCCACAATCAGCTCCTTCACAGAACCCAGTTGCACAGGGCTGGGTTCAGACCCAGGGCCCCGAGCTTATTGATGAGCTTGGAGAGCAATAAGGTGTTGACGGCTGAGCTGTAGTRGATGAACAGCATTCTTACATGGGTCATCCTCTTGTCCAGATGGGATTGGGCAGTGTGCAGTGGGATGGCAATTCCGTCATCCTTGGATCTGTTGGGGTGGTATAGAAATTGTAGTGGGTCTAGGATGTCGGGTAAGGTGGAGGTGATATGATCCTTAAAACGTCTTTCGGATCATTGGGACGCKAGCGTCCCACCTCGACAACATCCGGTGAAATTGCAGAGCGTGAAATTCAAAAAAACAAAAGTAGTAATATTAAACATTCATAAAAATACAAGTGTTGTACAAAATTCTTTAGCTTGGAATCTTGGTAATCGAACCACTTTGTCCGATTTACAATAGGCTTATGGCGAAAGCATAGCATTTGATCGTCTGAGGACAGCTCCTCAGCCACTTCCTGCATTAACATKATCAAATCAAATCAAGTTTATTTTATATAGCCCTTCGTACATCAGCTAATATCTCGAAGTGCTGTACAGAAACCCAGCCTAAAACCCCAAACAGCAAGCAATGCAGGTGTAGAAACATGAATTCAWAACCTGCACAGGTGTCACAAAACTCAAAAATAGTGATKAAATAAATCACTTACCTCTGAAGATCTTCATCTTTTTGCAATCCAAAGGGTCCCAGTTACACAATGAATGGTCGTTTTGTTCGATAAAGTCCTTCTTTATATCCCAGAAATTTCCGTTTATTTGGTGCGTTTGATTCAGAAATACACCTGTTCCAACTCGCCCAAGATGCCTACAAAGGAATCTAAAAAGTTACCTGTAAACTTCGTCCAAACAATTCAAACAACGTTTCTAATCCAACCTCAGGTACCCTAATATGTAAATAATCTATCAAATTTAAGACAGAATAAACTGTGTTCAATACCGGAGAAAAAGAACGAGGAGCGCGCACTCATTCACGCGTGCCAAAAGACTAGAGTCCTTCTGAGGGATACTTAGAAAGAATACGAATACTTCTTCATTTTTCAAAAAACAAGCATGAACCAATTTCTAAAGACTGTTGACTTCTAGTGGAAGCCATGGGAACTGCAATCTGGGTCCTAATTATTAGACTTTCCCATAGAAAAGCATTGAAAAGGCCAATGACCTCAACAAAAAAAAATCCTAGATGGATTGTCCTCGGGGTTTCGCCTGCCAAATCAGTTCTGTTATACTCACAGACCTTATTTTAACAGTTTTCAAAACTTTAAGAGTGTTTTCTATCCAATACTACCATGCATATGCATATCCTAGCTTCTGGGCCTGAGTAACAGGRAGTTTACTTTGGGCACCTCAGTCATCCAAACTTCCGAATACTGCCCCCTAGCCTTAAAAAGTTAACTAGCCTCTCAATGCACTTCATGATGACAAAAGTGAGTGCTACGGGGCGATAGTCATTTATTTCAGTTACTTTTGCTTTTTTGGGTACAGGAACAATGATGACATATTGAAGCAAGTGGGGACAACAGACTGGGATAGGGAGAGATTGAAAAAGTCRGTAAACACCTCAGCCAGCTGGTCTGTACATGTTCTGAGGACGTGGCTAGGGATGCCGTCTGGCGATCCGGGTTGTGGATTTAGGAATGCTCTCTAAGTCTTTTGTGTGCTGGGACTGAACAGTGAGAGGGAGGAAATGTATCTGTATTGSGTTTGAATGCGAAGATTAAGCTTTTTTAGACCTCATCTGTTCTTGCTTRCTTTTTGCTGGATGCAAACTGGAGGGATGGAGAAGGGGGGTGGGGTGTTGAATGTCATAGAAAGTAGGGTTGGTTGAGGGGGAGGGATGGGGTGATGGAAAAGGGAGGTATAGAGAGTGGAAGGCACCCTCAGGAATGCCTGGAAGGTGACAGTGAAATCTCCAAGCCTTCAGACGGTTCATTACATCACAGGGCCCACAACTAACCCAACTTGCCCTGTCCAGTTGGCTCTGTTTGACTTTTGGGATTTCCCAACTAGGTTGGCCCTAATCGTTAGGAAAAAGACTGACTTCTTGAAATTGTCCCTTTAAAAAGTTACTTCCCTCTGACACCTTCTGCTTTTCTCACCCTGGCCACTAGCAGCTGAACCTCTAGGGTACTCTCCCTTTACTCTCYTTCCAGTCAGAAATGGGCTACTGTGTGTTTGTGTGAGAGAGAATTACAGGCAGGATCTGTTGTGAATCTCAGCTCTTAAATGTGTCAAAAGCTTGTGTCTCAGATGTGAGCAAACTCTGAGGGATTCTATAGTTCAGGCTGAAGTAAAAAGCTGGGCCTAGCCTCATCTAAATGGTATTACATTTGGGACACGGGCTATTGCAAGAAAAACCTAGACCAATCCTTTTGCATTTTAGTGTCAATGTGTCTGTGTTTGTGAATGTGTTTAGCTAAAGATGGTTATGAATCATATCAGGTTAGTCTGTAAATTAGTCTAATGCTTAGTCTGTCTGTTGATTTCAACACAACAAAATCTAATTGGTCTGGCATGGTTCCAAACCCAGCCTAAGTAGCTTAGCAGAACATGACACGCACACACACACACGGTCTCTAAGGTGCAGGGTTGAGTACTGGGTGGTAGCCGGCTAGTAACAGGGACTAAAGTTCAGYGCAGGGTACTGGCGACTATTTGACAGCCTGATGGCCTGGAGATAGAAGTTGTTTTTCAGTCTCCCGGTTCCAGCGTTGATTTACCTCTATTGTCTCTGCCTACAAGATGGTAGAAGGGTGAACAGGCCATGGCTCAGGTGGCTGAGGTCCTTGATGATCTTCTTGTAACACCGGGTGCTGTACAATAGATGTCCTGGATGGCAGGACGTATGTGTGTGTTCCCAACCCAAATTGGCAGGTTTGCCCTGCACTCTCTGGGAGAGGGCTCTTCACTGTCTAAACACACACTACTGTTACACACACACACACCCACACACACAACACACACACACACAACACACCACACCACACACACACACACACCACACACACACACACACACACACACACACACACACACACACCACACACACAAAACAACCACACACACACACACCTGGACATGGGACTGTGACCTCATTCCAGGAAAGAGAACATCACCTGAGGCGCTCATTTGCATAGTCAGCTGTTCATCGTGACCAGAGGCCAGCGGGAGGAAGTCTACTTCCTCAGTGTATGTACACAAACACACACACATAAACACCGCACGCACCATATATATAAAATTCTGAGTGTGTTATTAAGAGTGAGAGGAAAGGCAGAGAGAGACTTCCTCTACTAACCACTACCTGGAGAGGGGAGGGGCCTGCCTGTCAGCAGAGTGTGTCAGGCAGAGAGCGAGAGTGAGAGAGAGAGAGAGAAGAGACGAAGAGAGAGGAGAGAGAGAGAGAGAGAGAGAGAGAGAGAGAGAGAGAGAGAGAGAGAGAGAGAGAGGCTTAGCAGTCTCAGATCTTTGCTGTGGTAAGAACACCCAGGAGAGCTGCATTCCTGAAGCAGCCAGCGAACGAGTGAGGGAGACAGAAAGAAACCGAGAGGGAGACGAAAGATAGAAACAGAGGAGTACCGACAGACAGATCTGTTTAATCTCCAGCCACCTCGTCTGACTCTGACCCCCGCTGGACTTTACCTCCCCTGAAACACCCACTCACTCCCTCCCTCTTTCGCTGGGACTACACTTCCTGATCCCACGCTCCAGAGCTCGGAGGAGCGAGTGGAATCTACCTGAGAGAGAAAAAGCTAGAACGAGAGCGAGAGCTGAGAAGGAAGACATTTCCACACCTGGTGAGTGTGACACATTTTGTTCTGGGAAAGAGCGTGTGTGTTTCTCTGCGTGAGTGTGTGTGTTTGTATGAGGGAGTTTATGTGTTTGAATGTTCATCAGTAGTTTGTGAGGAAGTTTGTGTTTAAATTATAAGTGCGTCATATTGTGTTTGAGTAAAAGCTTACCCAGAAGTGCAAGTTTGGGTAGAAAACCAAAAGATTTGACTCATGATGAAAATAAATAGTGTGGTCATCCTCAAAATTCAAGCCAGTCCTCCATGAAGGTAATTCASTTTGTCTTTCTTTTCACTTGATCTGTGTCCAGGAAACGGACCCTTGTGTGTGGTTTATTCCCTTCAAAAATGTCTAGAGTAGTTACTGCTAGAACATTCCTGGTGAACAAGGAAACCATGAGGCTACTTCAATTATAATGGTTTCAATGTTATGGTCTCTAGTGGTCTTCGATGGTAAAAGACCCAAACACATAAGATTGCCATGCAATTACATTATTTTATTTTGTCACAACATTTTAGTCTCTAGCCCATTTCTCCATCAACGTTTTGGGCTTGTAAGAAAAGTCTTCAGAGAGCTGCCAATAGTTGGACTAATATATATGCCATTTAGCAGTCGCGTTTATACAAAGCTACTCTTACAGTCATGCCAAAATAAATGTTTCATATGGGTGGACCCAGTAATTGAATCCARAACCCTGGTGGTACAAACGCCATGTTCTACCAACTGAGCCACACTGGACCATACAGGACTATTCAAGGAGAGTTTGGTTGAAGCATTAGGTTGCTAAAAGACGGACAYACTGAATTACTTTCATGGAGGACTGGTATGAATTGTGAGGATGACCAAATCTATTGTTTTTATACCCAAAGTTGCAAAGGAAATGTTGTGTTCTCTGAACAGGGGAGAATCAGGAGCAGCAGGTAGCTTAGTGGTTAGAGCGTTGGGCCAGTAACCGAAAGGTTGCTAGATTGAATCCCTGAGCTGACAAGGTAAAAATCTGTCGTTCTGCCTCTGAATAAGTCAGTTAAGTAAGTCAGTCCTAGGCCGTAATTGTGTGTGTGTGTGTGTGTGTGTGTGTGAGAGAGAAGGCATGATGAAGCCATGGGTGTCTCTTCCACAGCCTGCACGTCAGCAAGCTCTTTTTACCCTCACAGATTAAAGATCGATTAATGGAGGGCTACACACGCTAAAACATAACTCATTATCCTAGCCTATGTGTGTGTGTGTTTAGAGATAGCGTCTTATTATGAGTCTGTAGTTGTTGTCTTGTCCTGTGGATCGATTAAGGAGCCAGAGAGAAAAAGAGAGGTGATTTTATTTCCTTCAGGCTTACCCTGAGACAAGCATTTCGCTACATCCGCAATAGCATCTGCTAAATATGTGTATGCGACTAATAAAATTGATTTGATTTGAGTAAACAGCCATTCTTCATGTGTTATCTGTGTGTACATGTGTGTTTAAACTACCAACGGGACATTAAAAACTGTATTYTCTTACAGGCTGACTACACCACTCGCGTCGCGTGCGTGAGCYTTGCAAAATAAATGTAGAAATCTATATTATTCAATTATTGCACCCACACTGCTCGCGCGCGCCAACGAGCGTCTYCGTTGCCAAGGGCTAAAATAGGAGTKAGTTCTATTTGTGACGCAGATCGCGCTGCAYGTCCTGCCTCTTTTATCTCCTCATTMYTTTATAGAAGCAGGTACCCACGTGCCATCTCCTCATTGGTTATACCCACGTGGGTGACTGAAAGACGAACGYGGTCAGTTGCGGTAATGCACCTAATTTATGAAAGTTGCCAATTGCAATATATAGTCAAGAGAAGAAAAAGCCTGGAAGGAGGAGATGACTAGAAATGATTCAGTTGACCGTTTTATATGTGGCTTATTTGGCGGAGTAGAGGACATTGTGCATTTCAGGTAAAACAACAACTCAATGTTTATATCCCAGGACAAATTAGCTAGCAACAGCAAGCTAGCTAAATAGAACAAATTAGCTATCAAGTGCAAGCTAGCTTGCTAAATTGCCATAAATGTTTAATGCTTTTCGACCTGTCCCCAAATTAATATAATTGGTTCAGAGTTTGTTTTGACATTTTAACCTGCGTGCCGTGATCGCGTTTGGTGTTGGGGGACAAAATAAATGTATGCACAATGGCGCACTCGCACAGCCGGTTTGGGTTCTGTTTTATGTTTCACTGAGTCGTGGCTGAACGACGACATGAAGAACATACAGCTGGCGGGTTTTACACTGTATTGGCAGGATAGAACAGCAGCCTCTGGTAAGACAAGGGGTGGTGATGTATATTTGTAAACAACAGCTGGTGCACGATATCTGTCTCAAGGTTTTGCTCGCCTAAGGTAGAGTATCTCATGATAAGCTGTAGACCACACTATCTACCKAGAGAATTGTAATGTATTTTTTGTAGCTGTCTACATACCACCACAGACCGATGTTGGCACRAAGACCGCACTCAATGAGCTGTATACCGCCATAAGCAAACAGGAAAACGCTCATCCAGAGGCGGCGCTCCTAGTGGCCGAGGACTTTAATGCAGGGAAACTTAAATACATTTGACCAAATCTCTACCAGCATGTTAAATYTGCAACCATCTCTGGATGGCATTGAGGAGTACACCACATCAGTCACTGGCTTCATTAATAAGTGCATCGATGACGTCGTCCCCACAGTGACCGTACGTACATACCCCAACCGGAAGCCATGGATTACAGGCAACATCCGCACTGAGCTAAAGGGTAGAGCTGCCGCTTTCAAGGAGCTGGACTCTAACCCAGAAGCTTATAAGAAATCCCGCTATGCTCTCAGACGAACCATCAAACAAGCAAAGCGTCAATACAGGGCTAAGATCGAATCGTACTACACCGGCTCCGACGCTCGTTGGATGTGGCAGGGCTTGCAAACTATTACAGACTACAAACGGAAGCACAGGTGAGAGCTGCCCAGTGACACAAGCCTACCAGATGAGTTAAATTACTTTTATGCTCGCTTCGAGGCAAGTAACACTGAAACATGCATGAGAGCATCAGCTGTTCCGGACGACTGTGTGATCACCCTCTCCGCAGTCGATGTGAGTAAGACCTTTAAACAGGTCAACATTCACAAGACCACAGGGCCAGACGGATTACCAGGATGTGTACTGCGAGCYTGCGCTGACCAACTGGCAAGTGTCTTCACTGACATTTTCAACCTCTCCCTGTCTGAGTCTGTAATACCAACATGTTTCAAGCAGACCCTGTGCCCAAGAACACTAAGGGTAACCTGCCTAAATGACTACCGACCCGTAGCACTCACGTCTGCAGCAATGAAGTGCTTTGAAAGGCTGGTTATGGCTCACATCAACACCATTTTCCCAGAAACCCTAGACCCACTCCAATTTGCATACTGCCCTAACAGATCCCCAGATGATGCAATCTCTATTGCACTCCACACTGCCCTTTCCCACCTGGACAAGGAACACCATTGTGAGAATGCTATTCATTGACTACTGCTCAGTGTTCAACACCACAGTGCCCTCACAGCTCATCACTAAGCTAAGGACCCTGGGAGTCAACACCTCCCTCTGCAACTGGATCCTGGACTTCCTGACGGGCGCGCCCAGGTGGTAAGGGTAGGTAACAACATATCCGCCACGCTGATCCTCGACACGGGGCCCCTCAGGGGTGCATGCTCAGTCCCCTCCTGTGCTCCCTGTTCACTCATGACTGCATGGCCAGGCACGACTCCAACACCATCATTAAGTTTGCTGATGACACAACAGTGGTAGGCCTGATCACCGTCAACGGAGAGACAGCATATAGGGAGGAGGTCAGAGACCTGGCCGTGTTGTGCAAGGACAACAACCTCTCCCTCAATGTGCTCAACGTGATCAAGATAAAGGAGATGATTGTGGACTACAGGAAAAGGAGCACCGAGCACACCCCCATTCTCATCGACGGGGCTGTATTGGAGCAGGTTGAGAGCTTCAAGTTCCTTGGTGTCCACATCCCCAACAAACTAACATGGTCCAAGCACACCAAGACAGGAGTGAAGAGGGCACGACTAAACCTATTCCCCCCAAGGAGACTGAAAAGATTTGAAATGGCTCCTCAGATCGTCAAAAGGTTATACACCATCGAGAACATCCTGACTGGTTGCATCACTGCCTGGTATGGCAACTGCTCGGCCTCCGACCGCAAGTCACTACAGAGGGTAGTGCGTACAGCCCAGTACATCACTGGTGCCAAGCTTCCTGCCATCCAGGACCTCTATACCAGGCGGTGTCAGAGGATGGCCCTAAAAATTGTCAGACTCCAGCCACCCTAATCATAGACTGTTCTCTCTGCTGCCGCATGGCAAGCGGTGCCCGAGCGCCAAGTCTAGGTCCAAAAGGCTTCTTAACAGCTTCTACCCCTAAGCCATAAGACTCCTYAACAGCTAATCAAAGGGCTACCCAGACCCCTCTTTTACGCTGCTGCTACTCTCTGTTTACTATCTATGCATAGTCACTTTAACTCCACCTACATGTACATYTTACCCCAATTACCTCGACTAACCGGTGCCCCCACACATTGACTCTGTAKCCGTATCCCCTGTATATAGCCTCGCTGTTGTTATTTTACTGCTGCTGTTGAATTATTTGTGCCTTTTTTTTCCATTTTWATACTTATCTATTTTTTACTTAATTTTTATAAAAATGTCTTAAAGCATTGTTTGTTAAGGGCTTGTAAATAAGCATTTCACTGTAAGGTCTACACCTGTTGTATTCGGCGCATGTGACAAATAKAATTTGATTGGATTTGTTTGTGTATGTTGGTTTCTCAGAGTGTGTGACTGTGCCAGTATGTGAGTCTGTCTGTCTGTCAGTGTGTCTGTCTGTCAGTGTGTGTGAGATGGTGTCAGTGGTAATAGATGGTTGTGGAGGGAGGGAGAGACGTGTGTCACGGACGGCGTTCGGCGATCGACGTCACCGGCTTTCTAGCCATCGCGCTCCATTTTTCATTTATCCATTTGTCTTGTCTTGTTTCCATACCACACTGGTTTTTCATTTCCCAATCATCTACTTGTATTTAACCCCTCTGTCTTCCATCATGGTTTGTAGTGTGTAATTGTTTCATGTTACTGTGGTGTCTTATTACCCGCTTTACTTTTGTTTATGTTCCGTGTTTTTTGAGCGCATTTGAATTATGTATTGCTCTCGTTTTGAGACTAAAATAAAAGTGCGCCTGTTAACATCACGCTACTCCTGCACCTGAATTCGCCTTTATACACCCGATGACAACGTGATTGTGTTTAAATACAGGAGCCTCACATTTGTTATCTCTTAAAATTGGCTATGTGTGTGTTTGTGGTGTGTTTGTGGTGTGTTGTGTGTTGTTTTCTAAAATGAAGCACATCATCAAGCTGCTCCTAGTCAGTAGCAATCACCTCTAAGTTCCCCTCTTATCTAGCCTGGTTGTTTTATTCTCGTCTGCACGCACGCACGCACACACGACGCAGCACAACAGACACGCAAGCACACACACACACACACACCACACACACACCACACACCACACACACACACACACACAACACACACACACACACACACACACCACACACACACACACACACACACACACACACACACACACACACACACACACACACACACAACACACACAACACACACACACACACACACCACACAAGGACATTAATAATCCTGCAGTATGGTTAATTTCCCATTACATTGGGCTGGGTGTGCTTTGCTTGGAGAGAATGAGAGCATCCTCTGAGGGATGGCTGTGATGTTATTTTTAATGGCCTTTTATATGCGTACAGTATACATCGAATGGAGAAGCAATGCATACATTTTTCTCTGCCGTCTTTATGAATTGTGTGGTGTGTGTTCTAGCTGGAATGTAATGCAATCTTGGTGAGTGCAGTCAGTTCCCTCTAACTTATGATGTGGGTGATATATAGTGATGTCCTCAGGCTGTGAAGTGGTTCTGCCTGTCACGACGAGACCTAGGCTACCTACTGAAAGTGGACTCAACTCAAGGCCAACAGTATAGGAATGTTGTGCATGATGGAGAAGTATTGCTTGTTTCTTTATTGTAATTTAGTGAGTGAGTTGAGTTGATGGAGTGAATAGTGCTTGTGGCGTCAGGAAGGAGACGCCGGCCACTGGGTGATAAAAAAATTTTTGATTTGTTCACACGATCAGCGTCATATTGCTCTCTTCACATGCACGTTGCCAGTCTCACTGCAGACTCACTCACTCACTCAGCTCACGTCGCGGACTCATCACGTCCACTCACTGCACGCGAGCGATCGTGCAGACTCCTACTTCACTCAATTGAGCACTCACGAGTCTCACTCAGTCTCACCTCACTCATCTCTCTTCCTCTTCTTTCTCTATCCTCTCTGGCATGCTATGACAGTTTTTTGACTTTCATATGGTTACCTGTTCATCAGTCCTTTCAATAAGCCATGTTTACATTGCTTTTGTAAACGTGGCCCTAACTGCGTAGCAGGAACCAATAGCTTTCAGTCTGTTTGTGTTTCTGTGGGAAATGTTTGATACCAATTGCCTGCAAGTTTGCATTCAGTCATCCAGTTAGAGAGAAGTTCAATGACGAAATTCCCGGACAGTTAGGCTGTGGTCATATTTAGTCCGCGCAGTGAAAGAGCAACAATTGGTGCCCCGCACGTAGCAACAAACTCCCTCACTGTCAGACTACAACCCTGATAACACACACACCTCAGGATTTGTTGCTACTGACAACAGTCTAACCTGGGTGAAGGTGGTGTGCTTTTCCACTGCACTCTCAGCTTCAGCTGGCCCTGTCTGTTTCTCATACTGCTTCACCTCTTTCACCCTGACCTGAAGACAAGTGGTGTGTGTGTGTGTTGTTGTGTGTTGTGTGTGTGTGGTTGTGTGTGTGTGTGTGTGTGTGTTGTGTGTGTGTGTGTGTGTGTGTGTGTGTGTGTGTGTGTGTTGTGTGTGTGTGGTGTGTGTGTGTGTTTTCTGTCAGTGTCCTTGGCAGTGTTGCCAAGCTTCCGACACCTGTGGATGTAGAGACCACGGGCTGTGATCGTTGTTGTCAGGCGACTGCACAAACGTGGAAATCTATAGCAAGTCCTGAACAGACTATATTATTATATTGAGTGATAATATAACTGTATAACATCTACGATATTTGTTTCTTTCTTCAACTAAGTGATCTCAACATTATTGGCCAGGGATACATTTTGCTTATTCTTTCAACCTAAAAAGGGACTTAAAGATATATATATGTTACCTAATCCTTATTTTTGCAAAAAATCAGATATCAATTAAATATTTGGCCAATGTACGTTTGTAGAAATTGTAGACTTGGTAAGTATAAAAATATTATTATTTGAAGATGAATTATCGATAATCACAAGTAATATAAGACTATGTTTATTTGCTTTAGGCCTTGCCTGTCACAGAATTTTCTCACTTGTTTATATTGCTGGGTGTTGTGGTTGGCGTTTTGGTCGTGGTGAGTGTAATCAGAATTTTGTGGTGTGAACGCAAAGGCGTTATCGCTCTCCTCAGTGCGGCTTGTATGCTACGTCGATTGTGTTTTGATTATGTGGCGAAGGGTGCGTTAGCTAATTCCTCTTATCTATCTTCACTCTGTGAGAGGTCTTGCCTGAGCCGAGAGGCTAGATGGGGTTGTTGCTATTGTGAGTGCAGCCGTTTGACTCACAGATCTCAAGACGCATAAAGAATATGAATGTACCGTCCTCTAGTGCCAGCGCGAGGGTTGTATACCACTCACTCACCACTAGATTGCACTCAGCATCGATGCACTACGAGCGATCACCTAGCGATCACGCACTACCACACACACACACGGACACACTCACACACTCCACACACACACACACAACACACAACACACACACACACACACACTAACAGGCTGAGAAAGGGGGTTTTAGGTGCCAAGCATAAGGCAAGCTGTGAAGGTACTAAATCTATGATTTTAAAGGAGTACAGGCAGAAACTTGTCATTATTGTAAAAAATGATTTGTATAATTATTAACCCATCCACCCCCCCTGTTCGGAGGACACATCTTTTTTGTTTTTTTWKKYSRTTTTTTTACATACATTTTACATATACATTTTACATACACATTTTGCAGACACATTTTACAGACAGCAATCACATAACAATAATACATGACTAAACACAAGCACCTTAGTCCCACCCCTCAGCCACTCTTATCACATCCCATCTATCACTGTAGACCATCCTCATTTGGTTTCCATGTGCCATATATTTTTAAATTGTGCTGTCATGTTTTACATACTTTTTGAACCTTTCTAATCGTATAGTATCCACAGGTTTTGAGCCAAGGATGAAAACCTTTCCTACAAGTATTATTCTATAATTTATTGACTGACTGTGGCTGTCCAAATCGCCCAACATTGCTATTTGTAAGGTTCATTTTAAGTGAAACTTGCCTCTAAGTAGAGTTGAAGACATTGCCTTATTTTTTTTAGATTTTTTTTTTAGCCTTTATGTAAACATGGAGTCACCATTGAGACCAGGGTCTCTTTCACAAGGGATATYCAATTCATAAGACAAAATCTAATTTATTGACGGTCCCAAACTAGCCCCAGACATAGGCCATCCAATGTCAAACCAATTTTCCCATGGTTGCGCACCAGCCGGCTGAAGCTAATTGGCGAAAGCAATTAGCTAGCACTAGCTAGCCTAGGTAACTTCAAGACACAAGACCTGGTTAACTGTTTAGGTTATCTAGAAGGGTGAGTGAGTGTAACTGGGTCGTTCCACGAAAAGAGTGCCTTTGATATTTTAAGTCTGTTATATTAAATGAAACACCCTTTAATATAGACCACATGGAGAATTCAATTTTATGACTAAAGGCTTGCTAAAGTGCCAAAATTCTGCATTTTGACATGTCCCTCCATCAACCCTGTGTCACTTCAATGAACAGTTCAACCCACATAACCATTTCTCCAAGTTTTCACCATCATAGTAAAGTCCTAGTTATTTTGTTGCTTTTTAAAGTCATTTCTGAAGATTATTATTTATGTAATGTGTTTAGTGATTCATTTACGTCTGTCCATCATTTTAACATGAACTGAACTCTCGTTTTAATATGGTGAAACTATTCCATTTGAAATCTTTTTTTCCAGAATAAACATGGAACATCTAATAGATCATAGTGTAAAAGCAGGTGAGCTGGTTCTCCTCTTTTTGGTGTAAAACTGAGCGGATCGAGTCTGTTACCCGTAGATAGAAATGCTAGAACTGTTTTAGCAATTTTTTTTTTTTTGTGAAGCTTGCATTCAATTGCCACTCCCTGTTGCACAGAACAAGCGTCCATTCCCCCTGTCACGAGGGAATTTAAGGCTGATTTAAGAAGAAACCATCAACCCTGTTACGGTCAACCCTGTTTCTTTATTTGGCATTACTATAGTAATATTTTTATTTAACCTCTTGAGATAGGAAAAGTCTTTTTTTATGAAGTTGAACATGTGCTCTTTATGTCAATGTTAAAATGAGGTGAAATCAACGGTTTTTGGATCAAGTTACACTTCTCAAAAGGTACCAAATTGGTGAAATGACCCAACTGTGTACTGTTTTGGCAAAGTGAATGTACAAATACTTACCACGTGCGAATACACACACAAGAGACAACCACATTAAAACACCCCCCACCCCACTCCCAAGACAACTCTCGTTTGGCTTCAGTCATGGCCGCTGCATTTCTTAATGACCAAGCTGAAAAAGAAAGAAAAAAGGCCAAATCAGAAAGTTCATCCCCCTTTAAACCGGGATTTATTATCTGTGAACATCATAGAAGTAGGTCAAAGTTGCCTCCAAGAACAGGTAACACATCTAAAATCCGCGGATGGCATTTCTCTGAAACAAAAAAATAGATATGTGTGTGACCTGCTGCTGCTGACTATCAGGCAGTGAGGCAGGCTGTTGCTGAGTGAGTGGTGGGAGGGCTGGAGGTGTGTGTGTTGAGAGAGCACTGCAGCATACAGCTTAGTCCACTAATGGCTGAGTCACGTCACATCATGACAACTRTTTACCAGTTGTAGGTAGGCTATTTAACCCATTGGACATTTTAAATGAAAGTTATGGAACAGAAGTTATGGAATTCCCTTGCGGGCTTCTGTTATGGGGAAAAGTCCTCAATGAAACTAACATTAAATGTGGAGAATTATAAATTTGCATCTTTTGGCCATCAAGTAGCCTATTCATTTATACAGTACCAGTCAAAAGTTTGGACACGCCCACTCATTCAAGGATTTTTCTTTATTTTTTAGTATTTTCTACATTGTATAATAATAGTGAAAACATAAAAATTATGAAATAACACATTTGGAATCATGTAGTAACCTAAAAAGTGTTAAACAAATTGTTTACTAAGAATGTAAACAATACATTCTTCAAAGTAGCCACCCTTTGCCTTGATGACAGCTTTGCACACTCTTGGCATTCTCTCAACCAACAGTCTTGAAGGAGTTCCCACATATGCTGAGCACTTGTTGACTGCTTTTCCTTCACTCTGCGGTCCAACTCATCCCAAACCATCTCAATTGGGTTGAGGTCGGGTGATTGTGGAGGCCAGGTCATCTGATGCAGCACTCCACCACTCTCCTTCTTGGTCAAATAGTCCTTACACAGCCTGGAGGTGTGTTTTGGGTCATTGTCCTGTTGAAAACAAATGATAGTCCCACTAGGCGCAAACCAGATGGGATGGCGTATCACTACAGAATGCTGTGGTAACCATGCTAGTTAACTGTYCCTTGAATTTTAAATGAATCACTGACAGTGTCACCAGCAAAGCACCCCCACACCATCACACCTCCTCCTCAATGCTTCACGGTGGGAACCACACATGAACTCATTTAATCATAGCAGTCAAATGAGTTAAATCGGCAGTCATTGATGTCTTGCAACATATTCAAATGAGTTTATTATGTCATAGTTCGCAACCAAATTTTGCTTCTAATGTCATTACAGATCACGTCAATCTTCCTTCTTAATTGGCTCGATAACGTTATGGAAAAAGGTTTATTGTATAAATGTGGCAACTCTCTTGCTGTGGAAAAAAAATGTTGAGCTAGTTTTCAGGCCTTTTGGGTGGGTTTTGAGTGTTTATTGGGCTGGAAAGGTTAAATAGACCTGGAAACCCTGGACAGATGTAACGGCGAGAATCTGTCAAGGATCACGTAGAATTATGTGATTACAAACAGCAGTAGTTCCTGGTTTGGGGTTTTTCGTTATTGATTATTTGGACAAATCAGGATTTGGTGAAGGCGGTGCTTAAAATGGTGCAGTGATTTTCAATCCCGTCAAACCGGATGATAAGCGGTTTCCACTAGATTCCACAGACACAGAGTAAAAATTGGCTATATCTCCATCCTGCTCTGTTGACTGTGGACTGGTTGTACCACCATAGACACTTTAGCTTTGAAATATTGAAAAGTGCCTGAGCTGTGTGTGTGGAAATTAACTTTGTAAATGTATCCCAGGCATAAACAAAAAAAAGCTTAACCCCTCCCCCATGCCTCKCTCCTGGTTCGCAGGGGGTAGAGATATCTTCCCTAGAATAAATCAATCTCAACAGCCTGGCCAGTGTCAACTATGGATCCCTGACTGTGTGTGTGAACCAAACTGCAGGGTTATCTGACTGTGTGCACATACGCATGTCTGTGTGTGTCTGTGTGTGTTAAGAGGGGTGAAAGTGAGGTTTCTGGGGCTGGGACAGAGCGAGGCAGATGTACAACCCTGTTCCATTGAGGTGTCTGGGATACGAGGAGTTCCACCATAAATCTACATCCTCCCCTCCATCCATTCACCCCTCCACTTGGAGAGCGATAATCGTTACTTGTCCCCCAGTTTAATGAGATAGAGAGATTTGTGGCTGACACGTCCGCATCACTCTATAAATCTGTCCTAATGAGTGGCCTTAGTGTCACGCCCTGACCTTAGAGATACTTTTTTATTCTCTATTTGGTTAGGTCAGGGTGTGACTTGGGTGGGCAAATCTATGTTTCTATTTCTTTGTTGGCCTAGTATGGTTCCCAATCAGAGGCAGCTGTGTATCGTTGTCTCTGATTGGGGATCATACTTAGGCAGCCCTTTTTCCCACCTTAGAGTGTGGGATATTGATTTTGTTAGTTACTGTGTAGCCTGCAGAACGTTACTTTCGTTTATATTTTGCTGTTTTTTGGTGTTCATCTAATAAAGTAAGATGTACGCTTACCACGCTGCACCTTGGTCTCCTCATTCCATCAACGGACGTGCCACTTAGCCCTTCTTGGCCCTACACCCACCTATAGATCCCCACGGCATGACCCACACTCATGTCAATAATACCTTCATAGCATCCATAAACATCCACGTACTCGGCTCCCCTCACACCAAACCCCTTCTGCCCCTAAACCCATACCTTACTCCCCCCGTGACCTTACCTCTGTCCTGAACGCATGCTTTCACAACACACATTCCTCAGGGTGTAGGAATCCTGTTTCAAGTCAAGAGCCTCACCTGAAGGTCCACACACACACACAACACACACACACACACACACACACACACACACCACACACACACACACACACACACACCACCACACACCACACACACACACACACACACCACACACACACACACCACACACACACACACCACACACACACACACACACAAACAACACACCACACCACACACATTCCCGTGTCGTGTGAGCTCCTATCCCGCACTCTCCCAGGGCCATTATTAGATGTGCGTGTTAGGAGGTTTGCATATCCCTGAACTTAACCATGGAGCCACATGTTAATCTATATTACCTGTTTATTACCTAATCTGTGTATTACTTTGATAAATGTTTCACTAGTGTTTAGGAGATCAAATGAAGGAGAAGAAATGGATCCGTAGGAAACTAAGACGTGTTTAGTGTCATGGGATAGAGCTTGCTGTTGGTTGACTACAGTATCCATTGCATGACCCCAGGTTAGGAACTTTGAAAGATATTTCCCTCGTGTTAGGGAGAAGAAATGGAACTAGGTCSTCATAGAAACTAAGCTGAGTTCAGTTMAATTGAAACCAGTGTTGAATTGCTGTTGGGCAAATCGGACCAAATCTGTAACAATCATAGACGTCTCTGTTTCATAAGTTTGTACATCAGAGTAGAGTACAGTAGAGTTCAGTACAATACAGTAGTACATTAAAGTATAGTTCATTACAGTACAGTAGAATACAGTACAGTAAATTATACTCTACTCTAGTGTGCTTTACTATACTGTACTAAACCGTACTCTACTCTACAGTACAGTACTGTATTGTACTGACCTTTTCTTTATTTTCTTGTACTGTACTGTGCTGTCCAAACTTGTGAAACAGATGTCTATGATTGGTTCAGATTTGGACTGACCAAATTTCAACTACTTTTCAACGTCCTTGGATGTCTAATGTTGGTCGGTGCTCAGTGAATGGGAGGACTGGTTACAGTAAATGGAAAGAGAGGGGGTTCATGAGTAGGTGTCAGCAAGGTGACGTTAACTGGAGAGAGAAGAGAGGGGGTTGTCCAGACTGGTTTCATACACTTGCTTTGACCAGCTATGAGCTGACAGTGTGCCAGTGGAAGGGAGGACAGTAGCATGTGACCCAACTGTGGTTAGTGTCTGACTATTATGAATTCCTATTGTAGCCAATTCAGTTCTGATTTGGTAACAGAACGGCACGTTTTAATCACTTAATAAATCATAAACCAAATTGCAATCAGCAAAAACACTATAACTAATTGGTAGGTCTACCTTTACTTGTTACTTCTGTGAACTTTCATTATCCTCCCTCCTCATGAGAGAGAGAAATTTGAAAATATCTTAAAGAAAGACAAGACACTTGGTAATATTTCTTAAACTTACAGATGGTAAATAATTTCCGCAAAACTAAATATAAATGTTGATATTATTTGGCACGGTCTTTTGATGTATTTCTAGTATCTTTTAGGACTTTTTCTGGTAGATGTTGTCTAAGACCCATTTTCTGTCTGTTCTACCAGAAATCAAAGCCTTTGCTTATTCTTAATTTTTAGGATAGAAAATGGTTGAAAAAATGTATATATTCATTAATTTCACAAACATCTACTCTTATCTATCGTTTGACACCAAATTGTATATTCTCCTATGAACTTCACATGCTAGCGCTCATGGGGCTTTTTACACGGAAATGCCCTATTGTTAACATTGCAAGGCCCCAGCCAGGTTGGGTGACTTGGGAGGTAACCTAACTGGGTGGAATGCAGAACAGAGCTCATCTGTTAAAACATTCATCTAGCCGACAACTCCATGTTTTGGAGTCATATATTATTACTGTCTGTCCAGCCCTGTTAAAGTATACACACCTGCATTAGTCTGGACTGGAACCCAAAAGTCTCTCCCATTTGTTGTTTGGTTTTAGGCTATAGACAACTTTTAACTTAGTGTTTGGGATTTAACATTGTAACACTTTAAATGGGTATCATTTGGAACATTTTGGAGCATACTGCTGGAACATTAAATCCCCAAAAGGAAAAGAAAAAATTGATTTAATTATTGATGTAAGCAAACATGGAAAGAGCCTTAAATTACTAATGAGACCAGCCCATTGGTACTGGTGGCCGACACACACACACACACACACACACACACACACACACACACACACACACACACACACACACACACACACAACACACACACACCACACACACACACACACACACACACACACACACACACAACACACACACAACACACACACCCAACCCCCACACACACACACACAACAATGAGACTAGAACAGGGCCTATGAATATAGCTGTCATCAGTGCAATTTAGGAATCATTTTTTTTTATCCTTAAGGTAGGAATAAGAACTCTCCGTTCTTAAGTCCTAGATTTTTGGACACAAACCTAGCATCAACATGATATGATCTAGGCCAGTGATCATCAAATAGATTCAGCAGCGAGACAATTGTTTCTTGAACGGATGTCAGGGGACTGGAACATAATTACAAATAATTTGTAGACTGCAAATTGACATGTAAGCAGCCCAAACAGATATAATATTTGACTAAAACATAATCATTTCAAACCTTGCTTACATTTGTATAAGATCACATATATTTGCGTGGGAATACTTTGTAACAGATTTCCAAAATTACTTGGAGCTGATTTGCGGTGTTTTTACAGTCTTTTATGTCAACAATATTTTTGCTCAGAAAACTTTGGGGGCCGGTTGGGAAACTCTGATCTAGGCTAATTTCTTTCTCTTCTCTGTCTGACATTCTTTCTCTACTCTTTTATTCCTTTTTTTCAGTTATTCAAATTCAGCCACTTCAGAATGTGTTTTCATCCTGTGTGTGTGTGTGTGTGTGTGTGTGTGTGTGTGTGTGTGTGTGTGTGTGTGTGTGTGTGTGTGTGTGTGTGTGTGTGTGTGTGTGTGTGTGTGTTGTGTGTGGGTGTGTGTGGTGTGTTGTGTGTGTGTGTGTGTGTGTGTGTGTGTGTGTGTGTGTGTGTGTGTGTGTGTGTGTGTGTGTGTGATCTCCCTTCCAGGCCTGCGGTAGTGCTGAGTCAGGTAGAGAGTGTATAATTACACATATAGGTGCCCATCAGCAGTCTATGGCTGTAGCCTAGTAGCTCTGCTAACAATAAGGCCTCCTGTACTCTGTAGAGCTCAATAGCCACACCAGTCACTCCTCACTTTCTCCGTTTCTCATATCAGTGGAGGGGCTCTATAGGGCTGAGGCACGATAAGTAGCATTCTATTTTTCATCTTCATTTATTTACAAAAACGTTGCCTGCTGTATACTTTACAGTAGTGAATAAAGTGTTTATCCAGTTAGGTCAGTTGTGGATGAGGTAGGTCTGAGGAACTATGAGTAAGCCTCTATTGTTGTCTTTATTAGCCACTAAAACTGGGCCTGATACATAGTTCAGCTCTTCCCAAACTTTATTTCCTGCTGACGTCTGTCAAACTCCCACCTAAAACAGAGGTTTACCGCCCCACCAATTAAACAGAAGCAAATGGGTCGTTCCACCTCAAAAAGCACAAGAAAGAGGATTTCGACACCCACCATCTCAGATTGTTCTGAAATCATTTTTTTGTAGTTAGTAACAGATACGGTTAGCATTATAGAAATATAATTTGATCACTGAGAAATTAAGATACTTGATCGCACCCAAATTGGACATTTTAATTGATAGTATTCAGATGATATTCAATAAATATAGCACCAACATCTGGTTTGGACCAAACTTCTCCCTGCCATTGAGTAAGACATGAGGAATCCCAAAGAAATGGTCAAAAGCCACAACATACCCCCCCCCCCACACCCCATGCCAATCCCACCCCAACAACCAAGTATCAGCTCTCTATGTTTTACAAGTATTATAAAGCTGTGGCTTGGAGTATTACTTCTCCATACTATGTCATGTATTCCCTGTTCAGAGAAATTAATAATTGAAGTCACTTACATTATTTACCATAAAGTAGTATCACTATATGCTGCTGTTCATGTTATACTGCCACACTCTTTTATAAATTTTTCTGGTATCTTGTGTTTATTAAATAGATCACACCATTCCCTTTGCAACTTTGTGCAGAAAACCAATAGATTTGGCTCATTGTGAAAATAAATTGTGTCGTCATTGTCACATTTCAAGCCAGTCCTCCATGAAAGAAATTCAGTTTGTCCTAACCTAATGCTTAAACCCAACTATCATTGAATAGTCCAATAAGTGGCCGATCTATGAGATGGCTATCCCTATGCAATTCTCAAATTAACACTTTTCCTAAAAGCCCAAAACTTTGATGGAGAAATGAGCTAAGGACTAAAAAGTCGTTACAATCCTAATAAAATTATTAATTGCATGGCAGTCTTATGTTTTTCAATAAAATTATCAAAAAACAGCTCTTTGTATTGTGATTAGTGATATTTACCAGTAAACACAACGCAACCCAATACCATTACAATAGCAAAACACTATACAGTGTGTGTTTGGGAGTTTTACCATTGAAGACCCTTAAAGACCATAACATTGAAAACATTAGAACTGCTGTAGCCTAATTGTTTGGTTGTTCAGGGATGGTCTAGCAGTAACTAACACAGACCTTTTCTGAAGGGAATAAACCACACACAAAGGATCTGTTTCCTGGACACAAATCAAATCAAATTGTATTAGTCACATGTGCCGAATACAACAGTGAAATACTTACTTATGAGCCCCTAACCACCAATGCAGTTTAAAATAATACAGAGAAGAATAAGAAATAAAAGTAACAAGTAATTAAAGAGCAGCTGTAAAATAACAATAGTGAGACTATATACAGGGGGGTACCGGTACAGAGTCAATGTGCGGGGGCACCGGTTATTTGAGGTAATATGTACATGTAGGTAGAGTTATTAAATTGACTATGCATAGATGATAACAACAGAGAGTAGCAGCGGTGTAAAAGGGGGGGGGGGGGGGGCTCTCCGGTGCCGCTTGCCATGGGGCAGCAGAGGGAAAAGTCTATGACTAGGGTGGCTGGAGTCTTTGACAATTTTTAGGGCCTTCCTCTGACACTGCCTGGTATAGAGGTCCTGGATGGCAGGAAGCTTGGCCCCAGTGATGTACTAGGCCATTCACACTACCCTCTGTAGTGCCTTGCGGTCGGAGGCCGAGCTGTTGCCATACCAGGCAGTGATGCAACCAGTCAGGATGCAACCAGTCAGGATGCTCTCGATGGTGCAGCTGTAGAATCTTTTGAGTATCTGAGGGCCCATGCCAAATCTTTTCAGTCTCCTGAGGGTGAATAMATTTTGTCGTGCCCTCTTCACGACTGTCTTGGTGTGCTTGGACCATGTTAGTTTGTTGGTGATGTGGACACCAAGGAACTTGAAGCTCTCAACCAGCTCCACTGCAGCCCCGTTGATGAGAATGGGGGTGTGCTCGGTCCTCTTTTTCCTGTAGTCCACAATCATCTCCTTTGTCTTAATCACGTTGCACATTACGGCCAGGTCTCTGACCTCCTCCCTATAGGTGGTCTCATCGTCGTCGGTGTTTAGGCCTACCACTGTTGTGTCATCAGCAAACTTAATGATGGTGTTGGAGTTGTGCCTGGCCGTGTAGTCATGAGTGAACAGGGAGTACAGGAGGGGACTGAGCACGCACCCCTGAGGGGCCCCTGGGCTGAGGATCAGCATGGTGGATGTGTTGTTACCTACCCTTACCACCTGGAGTGGCCCATCAGGAAGTCCAGGATCAATTTCAGAGGGAGGAATTTAGTCCCAGGGTCCTTAGCTTATTGATGAGCTTTGAGGGCACTATGGTGTTGAACGCTGAGCTGTAGTCAATGAATAGCATTCTCACATAGGTGTTCCTTTTGTCCAGGTGGGAAAGGGCAGTAGGAGTGCAATAGCGATTGCATCATCTGTGACACAGTCTTAAGGAACTCCTGGTGCCCTCATGCATGTTTCAGTGTTATTTGCCCCGAAGCGAGCATAGAAGTAGTTTAGCTTGTCTGGTAGGCTCGTGTCACTGGGCAGCTCTCGGCTGTGCTTCCCTTTGTAGTCTGTAATGGTTTGCAAGCCCTGCCACATCCGACGAGCGTCAGAGCCGGTGTAGTACAATTCAATCTTAGTCCTGTATTGACGCTTTGCCTGTTTGATGGTTTGTCGGAGGGCATAGCAGGATTTCTTATAAGCTTCCGGGTTAGAGTCCCTCTCCTTGAAAGCAGCAGCTCTAGCCTTTCGCTCAGTGCGGATGTTGCCTGTAATCCATGGCTTCTGGTTGGGGTACGTACGTACGATCACCGTGGGGACGACATCATCGATGCACTTATTGATMAAGCTAATGACTGATGTGGTGTGCTCCTAAATGCCATCGGAGGAATCCTGGAACATATTTCAGTCTGTGCTAGCAAAATAGTCCTGTAGCTTAGCATCTGCTTCATCTGATCACCTTTTTATTGATCTAGTTACTGGTGCTTTTTTCCCCTCTGGTTGCACATTTAACATGCTGGTGGAAATGAGCTAAAACAGATTCAAGTTTCCTTGCATTAAAGTCACCGGCCAGTAGAAGCGACGCCTCTGGATGACTGTTTTCCTGTTTGTTTATGGCTGTATGGTCTTAGTGCCAGCATCGGTTTGTGGTGGTAAATAGACAGCTACGAAGAATATAGATGTAAACTCTCTAGGTAGATAGTGTTCCTTTTATCATGAGATACTCTACCTCAGATGAGCAAAACCTTGAGACTTCCTTAGATATCGTGCAGCAGCTGTTGTTTACAAAAATACATAGTCCACCTCCTGTTGTCTTGCCATACGCCGCTGTTCTATCCTGCCAGTACATAGTATAACCAGCCAGCTGTATGTTGATAGTCGTTCAGCCACAACTCTTTGAAGCATAAGATCTTCCGCGTAGGTCATCGATTTATTCTCAACAGATTGCAAGTTTGCTAGCAGAATGGAAGGAAGTGGGGGTTTATTCGATCGCCTACTAATTCTCAGAAGGCAGCCCGCCCTCTGGCCCCTTTTGCTCTGCCTCCTCTTCACGCAAATCACGGGGATCTGGGCCTGTTCCCGAGAAAGAAATATATTGTTCGCGTCGGGCTCGTCAGACTCGTTAAAGGAAAAAAAATATTCTGCCAGTCCGTGGTGAGTAATCGCAGTCCTGATGTCCAGAAGTTATTTTCGGTCATAAGAGACGGTAGCGGCAACATTATTTACAAAATAAGTAAAACATTTTTTGCAAAGAAACGAACAAAAACACAATCGGTTGGGGACACATAAAACGTCAGCCTTCTTCTCCGGCTCCATTGTTGTGATTAAGTTTAAAAGAAAGACAAACTGAATTACTTTCAAGGAGGACTGGCTTGAATTGTGAAGATGACAACACAATTTATTTTCATAATGAGACAAATCTTTTGGTTTTCTACCCAAAGTTGCAAAGGAAATGCTGTGATCTATTTAATAAACACAATTGACCAGCATAATGGATAAAAGAGTGTGGCGGTATAACAGGAACTACGGAATCTAGTGGCCACCTGCTACTTTC
This sequence comes from Salvelinus sp. IW2-2015, assembly GCF_002910315.2. Taxonomy (NCBI): domain Eukaryota; kingdom Metazoa; phylum Chordata; class Actinopteri; order Salmoniformes; family Salmonidae; genus Salvelinus; species Salvelinus sp. IW2-2015. The sequence continues at coordinate 30,327,653 of NC_036866.1, forward strand.
ACAGTACTGTTTGGTAAATAATGCAAGTGACAGAGATATTTTTCTGAACAGGGGAATAAAACATTACTAGATCACAGGAAATACATGACATAGTATGGAGAAGTGATATGTAACGATTGAAAAGGAATCAGCTGTGACCCACCAGTTGTCCCTGACCCACCATTTGGAAAACACTGGTCTAGTGAACATAACTGTTAAGTTAGTTAAATCAGCCAAAAACAGTGAATTTAGTCAGGCCAGTGAGTGGATGAGGTAGGGGTGAGTCATTAGTGTGAGCAAAACCTATATTCTTCTCTTGGTATGATTAAACCACACCATAACCTCTGATTGGGCATGACTATATAAACCGTTTTGCCCAGATGTGTGCTTTTTCTGTGGTTTAGAGTAGGAACCTGTCATCAAGTCACTGTCCCACTGACGGACTCTGACTGATGATGATGAGAAGTCAACTCCTTTGTCAGTATTGCCATGCTTGGTAGCTAGTTGATGATCGTTGGGATTTCACCCAGACTGTGGTTTTCACATTGTGCTGTTCGGCTGCAGGACTGACACTCTGAATGTCTTGTGTGTCTGTCTCTGTCGGTCTGTCCGTTAGCCTTATTGTTGTTGGTGTTTATACTSTATGTTGCTACTGTTGGTTTATATGTATCCAACTGGGTGGTTACTCTGCATCTTTTAAACTGAATGAGATGTTGCTCAACAATGCCTGGCTGGCATATGCCTTGTCATTTCACAGAGCCGTAGAGACACAGGTGTCCACATTATTAACTAACCACTAAAACACTGTTGACAGGCTTTGAGAACACATATTTATTATAAAATATGTTTTCATTCTTGCAGCAAATAAACCCACAAACCTGGAGGATATAAGGCTTCAGCAAGCCAATCAGTATAATGAGTTGATATTGATGTCTGTAGCAGTGAAGTGTTCTTCTATATGAGTGGCTGAAGCCACTTATTACCACAGTTTATGATGCCTCCTGCTAAATCATTAGCATCTGAATAGTGCTACCACAGACAGACAGAGGGGATATTTTCAAAGAGGCTCTGCCGATCGGTCACATGTGTTTGGGATTTGTTCAGAGAAATATTTGCCAAATTAATGTGCTGTGAAATGCATTATTCATGAGTTGTTTTGGCGCTCCATTCGCCGGAAAACCAGGCAACCACTCAGTCTAATTAGCAAGCTGTGTCCAACCTGGACTCAGGGGTAGATGTAACATATTAAATGTAAATCCGGGACGTGCCAATTAGTATGATATGTTACATTTCGCATMGTGTGTATTCATTTTGGATGTCCGTCATCCATTTGGTATGATATGTTACGTATTACAATTTATATGATATGTCYCYAATTGCGATTCGTACAATATGTTACAAATGTGCAAAACATATGAAATGTTACCAATTCCAATTTGTTGCGAATAACGTTAGCTAGGTGGCTAACGCCAATGTTAGCTAGATAGGTAACATTAGCTAGGCTAGGGGTTAGGATTAGGGATAAAGATTAGGGTTAGGGTTAAAGTTAAGTTTAGGAGTTGGTTACAGGGTTAAGGTTAAGGTGAGGGGAATGGTTAGCTAARGTGCTAAGTAGTTGCAAAGTAGCTAAAAAGTAGTAAGTAGTTGCAAAATTGCTAATTACCAAAATTATAAAGTTGTCCGTGATGAGATTTGAATATGTAACCTTTGGGTTGCTAGACATTTGCGTTATACCTCCACCCATCAACCTGACCAACCAACCAACCTACTTTCYTTATTTACTCAAGTAACCTTCTGTCTTATGTAACCATACCAAATTTGAGTGTCCCGAATGTACTTTTACTATGTTACGCCTAGTCTATGAGACCAGGCTGTCTAGAGAGGCCAGAGCAGCCTGGCCCCCTCTGTGTGAGAGAAAAAACGTCACACACACACACACACAGCTATACAGACTGTGAGACAGGAGAAAAAACCTGCCTCTACCTCCACACACAGGGACCTTTCTGCTTTTTTTGTTTTGCTAAGACCTCCTAATAAACTAAACCTTTCGTTGAAGTTTTGTTGTTGTTCAAACCTCTTTATTACATTGTCACAGACCGTAAAGGTTAATCCGCTCGAGTCTGAGGTGTGGTCCTGTTTGAAAAGTTCTCCAGGAATTAAAGTCCTTTTTAGGCCAGCATGTGGAGGCTTGAGTTCACAGATCTTATTTCCTCCAGGGCCTGTGACCACTCCCTGTTCTCTACTGCAGTCAGTCAGTCAGTCAGTCAGTCAGTCAGTCAGTCAGTCAGTCAGTCAGTCAGTCAGTCAGTCAGTCAGTCAGTCAGTCAGTCAGTCAGTCAGTCAGTCAGTCAGTCAGTGCAGCTCTGTAGGAGGACAAAGCTACTGCTAATCACTTCTGCATGTGAACACATATGCTTAGATATGGCCTACTGCAGGATGCAGTTTTGTGGGCTTTTTATGTCTGTGGTCAGAGTGTCAGAATGTGACAGCTTCTTGTCTTTCTCCTCCTCAGACATCCAAGGAAGTTAGAAACTGCTAGGCTGCTTGCTCTGGACTGTTGCTAAATAAAGGTACAAGAAGACTGCACACTCAGATCTACAGTACGCTCCCATCTGGTTTATTGAAACAACATTTTGTAATGTTTCTCGACTCTTGAGTCTTCTTTTATTTTTTGCTGAGCCTGAGCCTTGACCTCTAGCACCTGCTCCAAACCACTGGACGTGTGTGTCATCTTGTCTTCACTACATGCTCTGTAGTGGAGACATCCGGTGGTGCGGTTATGTTGTCAGAACCCTGCTGGATGCAGATGACGATGATTTGACCTAATTGGCTGTTTTATTAGTCTTATCTGTCTCACTTGTGGAGCTGCTCTGAACGATGGAGGGACAGAAGAAGAATAGAGGGAATGGATGTTAGAGGACAAAAGAAAGTTTAATCAACAGTTTTATTATAGCGTTATCGCTGTCCCACCTGGGGCAGAATGGTCATAAAACAGACGGCCTGACAAGACGGACAGAACCAACAAAGCCGGTAATGAGTGTCAAGCCGAACAAACAAAGCGAGCGTGAGGACGACATAAATATGTGGAGCCCATTGTGACAGACTATGTTGTTGTACATTACCAATAGGAGCAGCAATCAGTGTCTCTGGGGTGCAAAGCAAGAGGAACCCAGAGGAATACATGTGTGACCATTGTAACAATGAGTCTCCCCAAAGTGCAGATGGGACCAGGGTGGTTGGTGCCAGCTGTTTACTGTCTCTGTCTCTGCCCGGGGGTGAGAGTGGCACAGCAGGCAGAGCCGTGCCCGTCGCTAGGGCACTGCCTACTGTCCAGACCGCCAGAATGACACTCATTATCACACTGTTTACTTCAGGGAGCTGGGGGTGATACTTACACTGGTACTGGCTGTTGGTGTGTCAAGGACTGTGTGTGTTTGCCTGTGAGTGAGGACAAAAGGGAGAACAGAGATTTTGTTTTAATGTTTGTGTTTCACAGAGAAAGAGAACGTATTTGAAACTCTGTGTGTGTGCGTCATCTTTGAGGGTGTGTGTGCTGTACACTGGCCTTTGTTCCTCATTGTTCTCCTCTCTTCCATGTGACTACTCAGTGACAAGGGATACTCAATCTCTCTCTCGCTCTTTGATTGTACAATAATAGTTTTGAGCCTTGGTGTCAACAGTGCTTTCTCTCTGAGGGGCGGGGATAGATTTGAATTAGCATGTAGCACAGTTAGTGTGGGCACACATCCACCCATACCGCTCCTTGCTTTTCACTGCCTAAGGGGCAGGTGTTGGATCGGATTCATATCCTAAAGCACATGCGGAAAGTTTTCCCATATCCTTTATTCTAAGGTGTGTCTGACGTACAGTAAGTAGGTGTGTCTTTGTGAAAGTGAATGTGTGTATGCGTGTTCCCCTCTATGAACAGCTGTGGAGTACATATGGAGGCCTCTTCATGCTCTGCTTGTCTTGGGCCCTGTGCTGTATACAGGCCGACACTGTAACTCATATAGATACAAACAGTCTTTTACACACAGACGGAAAGATATATGCTGCCTGTGTGTCGGTGTAGGCTTTGATGCTGATCACTTGAGGAAAACCTGTACTGAGTCTGTTGTGCTCTGTCGAGTGTAGATATGTGTTCCTGTCCCCCTGAGAGCTGACCCTAGTAGCTTGGCTGACATTAAACTAGACAAATGTCACCATTGAATGACCATCACCTCTACTGTACGGTGGAAACTTAGAATTGGTTGGCATGGACCACTGTGTGCTTGCTTGTGTGAATCTGTGTGCGTTTGCGTCAGCAGTCATGCTACCAGCAAAAAGATTGTAATCAGATTAAAGATACTTTTGAAAAACTGCGTACTTGTGTGAATCTGTGTGCGTTTGCGTGAGCGTGCATGTGTGTGTGAATCTTTGTGAATGTGTGTGTGTGTTTAGAGTGATCTATCAAGTGAGTTAGTAGCCACAGGAATGTGTCTATGGTTACCATGGTTAGAGGTTATCAGGGCAAGGAGCTCTCTCTTCTGAGGAAGAACACCTGATTATTCACCCTATTCAATCCTAGAACAAGCTGTGGCAAGAGTCAGCCTTAGCCTTCAGAGCACCAGACTAGACCTGTGTGTCAGTGTTTGTTTCTTCCATTGGAATAATGATGAGTGTGTGTAGCAAGCCATGTTGGAGGCTTCATGATGATGATGATGATGAGAGGCATGAAAAGAGAAGGGAAGTGAGAGAAGGGAAGGGCACATGTCTGTAATCACTGTTCTGTCTCTCTGGGTGGATCTGGGCTGAACTAGGAGATAAGGAGCAAAAGCAGAGCAGCATTGAGCAACTTAGGGTGGGTTGAGGGGATGGGGTCCGGGCGGGGGATATTTCTGGGCTGCTTTTTGTCTGTTCTCTGAGACTTTTGGGTGTGGAGGGCCTGGGTGGATATTTGTGTTTTTGAAAACCTGGAAAGTGGTGATGGATGTGTTTCTGAACATGTGTCAGTGGTCTGTGTGGATCCTCCACACCTTTCACACAACCACATAGATGAGTGTTAGTCAGGCCTTGAAATGCCACTGTAAGGATGTGGTGAAGTCGACCTGAAGACAGTTGGGGTTGGAGAAGCTGTCAGAGGCTGCTGGACGTCTCATTGACATACTTACATTATCCCAGGATAGATGTGCACGATTAATTACGTATGATATTTCATGCTGTTGTTGGTGGCATGTTGGCATGCTGTTGTTGGTGGCATGTTGGCATGCTGTTGTTGGTGGCATGTTGGCATGCTGTTACAGGGCGGCAGGTAGCCTAGCGGTTAAGAGCATTGGGCCAGTAACCGAAAGGTGGATGATTCGAATCACTGAGCCAACTAGGTGAAAAATCTGCTGAAAGAGTTTGTATAATAAAAAAAAATTCTCCAGAAGGTAGGGGTCATAGTCACTTTTCCTAAGTCACTTTTATTGTATATTAGAATAGAATATGTTTTAAACACTACTACATTAATGTGGATGCTACCGTGATTATGGATAATCCTGAATGAATTGTGAATAATGATGAGTGAGAAAGTTACAGAGGGTCAAAGATCATACCCCCAAGAAATGCTACTCTCTCGAAATTACCAAAAAACAGGGGATTTGACCCTCTGTAACTTGCTCACTCATCATTATTCACAATTCATTCAGGATTATCCATAATCACGGTAGCATCCACATTAATGTAGTAGTGTTTAGAAACATATTCTATTCTAATATACAATAAAAGTGACTCCAAAATGAGCTCAACGTAACACACCGGGAGTCAGAAAGCAGGTGCAGAAGGTGAAGTGAATYATGAACTGATGACATGAGAAGAGTACTGAATGTGGGACAAAACAATAACACCTAAGCACTGATGACAACTGAGGGTAGTGATGAAGTCCAGGTGTGCCTAATGATGGGACACAGTCCACCAGGTACTGAAGCCGACCCCCACGACGTTGGGAGTCCAGGAGGGATCTGACGGCATAGGCAGGGCTTCCCTCAACATCCAGGGGAGGTGGAGGGGTGTCGTGGGAGACAGCATCAGCCAGGTGCACCAGGAACCATCGGTCTGAGGAGGGAAACATGAAAATAGGGTCGGATCCGGTAGTTAGTGGGGAGCTGTAATCGGTATGTTAACTCAATGACCCTCCGGAGGACATTGAAATGCCCCACAAACTCAGCTTCCGACAGCGCAAGCGGAGCAGGAGGTTCCTGGTGGAGAGCCAGACACGATCACCAGGATGGAACACGGGAGCCTCACTACGGTGGCGGTCCGCCTGGTCCTTCTGTCGGTTGACGGCGCATTGGAGCCTCTCGTGGGCAGCGTTCCAAACCTCCTCTGCACGCCGGAACCACTCATCCACCGCAGGGGCTTCGGTCTGGCTCGGTGTCCACGGGGCCAGGGCCGGCTGGTACCCCAGGACGCACTGGTAGGGAGACAGCTCGGTGGAGGAGTGACAAAGTGAGTTCAGAGGCCCACTTCCCCTGCCGGTCCTGACAGTGACTTCTAAGGAACCTCCCCAGCTCCTGYTTGGTCCTCTCCACCTGCCCATGGGACAGAGGCCAGTATCCAGATGTGAGACTGACCATGACCCCCAGCTTCTCCATGAAGGCTCTCCCACAGTGAGACTGAGTGGTGCTGTGATGTGCYTAATTGTGCCGGATCCCAATGGTCGCGTATCCGGGGCTTGGGACAGGAAAAGTAGAGGAGAGCGGGTATGAGGTTAAGTTCAGGGAGGAGGCGAGGGCCTGGTCGATGATGTTCCCAGTGGCACCGGAGTCCCTTCCACTGATCTCCTGCTACTGTCCTCCCTTCCACTGGTCTCCTGTTACTGTCCTCCTTTCCACTGGTCTCCTGCTACTGTCCTCCCTTCCACTGGTCTCCTGCTACTGTCCCCCCTTCCACTGGTCTCCTGCTACTGTCCTCCTTCCACTGGTCTCCTGCTACTGTCCTCCCTTCACTGGTTCTCCTGCTGCTGTCTCCCTTCCACTGGTCTCCTGCTACTGTCCTCCCCTTCCACTGGTCTCCTGCTACTGTCCTCCCTTCCACTGGTCTCCTGCTACTGTCCTCCCTTCCACTGGTCACCTGCTACTGTTCCCTCCACTCCGGTCTCCTGCTGCTGTCCCCCTTCCACTGTCCTCCCTTCCACTGGTCACCTGCTACTGTCCTCCCTTCACTGGTCTCCTGCTACTGTCCCTCCCTTCCACTGGTCTCCTGTTACTGTCCTCCTTCCACTGGTCCCCTGCTACTTCCCTCCTTCCACTGGTCACCTGCTACTGTCCTCCTTCCACTGGTCACTGCTACTGTCCTCCCTCACTGGTCACCTGCTACTGTCCTCCCTTCCACTGGTCACCTGCTACTGTCCTCCCTTCCACTGGTCACCTGCTACTGTCCCCTTCCACTGGTCTCCTGCTACTGTCCTCCTTCCACTGGTCCCTCTGCTACTGTCCTCTTCCACTAGTGGTCTCCTGCCTAACTCGTCCTCCCTTCTACTGGTCTCCTGCTACTGTCCTCCCTTCCACTGGTCTCCTGCTACTGTCCTCCCTTCCACTGACATGTTGTTATGTTGAGCTCATAAGTTTTTTTTTTCTCTTTCTGTCTTCTAGTGGTCAAGGCAAGACTGTGAAAACAGTCTTGACAGCCCCTCCCTCTCACTCTACCCCTTTCTCTCTCTCCTCTCTCAATATAATGTCACTTCTCCCAGCTCTTACTGACACCTGCCATGACACCTACCCTTTTTTCGATTTACTGTATCAAGCACCGACTGACAGTGGACGTCCTTGGATGTTGAAAGTAGTTGAAATTTGGTCAGTCCGCCCTGGCCAGACAAAATCTGAACCAATTACAGACGTCTATGTTTCACAAGTTTGGACATCACAGTAGAGTACAGTAAATAAAAAACTTTGCTTATTCCTGGAAAATGGTTTAAAAACACATATGCCTTATTTCTCTTAGCTTCCATTTGACACCAAATTGTATGTTCTCCTATAAACTTCACATGATAGTGCTCATGGGGCTTTTTACATGGTAATGCCCCATAGATACCACCGTTGTTCCTGTGACAAACAAACAGTGAGAATAGCCAGGCAGTAATGTGGTTGGTTTATTTCCTGTTGGTGTGCTTGATCACATTTCACTGTCTAGGAGGTGTGTTTTTGTGGGAGGACAGCTTGTCATGGCACACTCAACTCCTAAGCTGTCACAGGGTGTCATAGGCAGCGTGAGAACCTGTCACACTAGGGCTCGTTTGGACAATAAGACTTGGCCAGGTGAGGTGCTATATGAGATTGAGCTAATGTATAGGGGTCAGAGGACAGATACCTCTGTTAATCCAAAGCGTTACCCTCTTCTTATCTAATATGTACTCACCTTATCTCACCAACTGATTTTACAACCATCTGAAAACACTAGATAAATTAAAGGAAATCTTTGGAAGCCTATATCAACGTTTACACRTGCTTCCACCTATCGTCCAGTTCTGCAGGATCAATACAAGTGACAAGGAATGGAAGCCATTTTGTAGAATTCAGGTGTAGTGTTTGTTCCAGTTTCCTACCTGAGTGTGTTGAGCGGTGTCTCTCTCAGGCCACTATGATGGGTTGGTGTTGGATGCCATGTTTGATTTACTGGGTTACTGAGTGTATTTTTAGAGTCCTAGTCTTCTCATAGACAAAGGAGAGTTTGTTCCAGCGTCTCTCTCCCTCTCTCTCACACAGGCCTGTAAGGTAGCATTCCACGGCTCTCGGCCTGACCGATACCAGAGGAAGGAAAGAGGGCTGTTATTGAAGGAGATAAGCAATGCGATAGAGATTGATGACTCATTTAATCTCATCTCGAATAGAGTGAACTCACTTTGGTCTGTGTGTGAGTTTTTTATGTGCAGTCGTGATAATTCCACCATAGTGCTAGAATGCTCTTTTGGTGAGGTTGATAAGCAGATTAACCCTCCCTCCCTGACTTGCATTCTAAATGAAAACAGCCTGTGTGAGTAACCGGAAGATAGATACAAATGTGGCAATGTTGAGTTGTGACTCCTTTGTGTGGTGGTGTTGTGAATAGTTCGGTGTCCTGTTGCCAAATGTGCTCCCCTGTTGCTCTCCAGCTCATCCAGTGTTTGGCCTGTAAATACCACATCATGAGTAATGTTGGGGGTAGCTTGGTCACAGGGAGGGGYGCTAGTAATGGTATATAAACCGTAATAATGACGGTTTGTTAAGAAAGCTGGAATTTTTGTGCTCATCAGATGAAGTCAGTGCATTCCTGCTGGGCAGCTCCCGTATAGGTGGCGCCTGGACCACAGTCAACACTCAATGGGGAGGAGATAATAGAGGATTTGGGTAAAAACACCTCAGCGAGAGGAGGGGGAGGAGCTAGGCTAGGGGGAGGAACTCGAACACTAGCTGTGCTGTGTGCCAGTTACACAGCAAGTGGGTCATATGATCTATTACTCATGTTGACAGAACCTTTCTAAGGATCACACTGCCATATTGGTGTCTTTGGCCTTACTGAGTTATCATGTGCCAAATGAGACACTTTATAGGCCTAGCCTACTACTACTGTCATAAAAAAAAAGGTTTCTGTGTGTGCTTTATTGACTTTGAGTCAGGCTACACATGTTATCGCCTTGTTATTAGTGGAATACAGATCAAGCATAGTCATAAATCGGCACACAGGGAAGTGGTAAGTGCTGCTCCTGTTCGTCACTGTGAAATACACTCAGGCTTAAATCTCATCCTGTGTTAGGCTGCGCTGCTCTTCCCAGAGACAGTCTGAAGTTCCAAGTCTGCCAAGTCTGCCAGGTCTGCCAGGTCAGCTCCTGGTGGGAGGCATCAAAGTGTAACACACACACACACCGAGTGGCTACAGTGCATTCTGCCTGTCCACTCCTCTTGGCAATAAGCTGTCTTAACGTCTTTGAAGGAGGGAAGTGGAGATATTAATTGGGTTACAGATCTGTGTTGACGCTCTCGGGTCCGTGAGGTACCATCGGAGCTTTAACTAACCAACAGGAAACTTCAGGAACGCAATACTCGGCTCTGCTCAGCTCCCCAGGGGCAGTGGGCTGGAAATGTAAACCTCAGTCACTACTGGTAGACTCAGTCACACATACGCAGGGCCTGACGTCAAAACGGCTCTGTTACGTATAGAGCCTGCAGGAGAGATGCTAAACCCATAGCCTCAATAATCAACAGATGGAGAAGGAAATGGGCCACTTGTATGTGACACAGATGCCTACAGGGTGTGTTAAATTTAGCAACAATAATATGCTGCTGTGTCTTGAGGGATTACTTTTTTTCACCCCCTTTGGCTGGATAACGTTGTGGAAGTTCGACATGTTCCTTGTAACACGTATAGTATTTTGGTACGGCCGGTTGGTTGGTTGTGAGGGTGTTGTTTAATCTTATCCATGTTTCTCTTCCTTGCAGAGAGGAGTCGGTAGTACCATGCAATGCTGAACTGAGCCAAACCGAGCCAAGCCAAGCGGATCTAAACTGAAGTCCTTGTCACATCTCGTAGCGTGGCGTCTCAGATGGAGCTGAAGGTGTGGGTGGATGGAGTGGTGCGCGTTGTCTGTGGCCTATCAGAGGAGACTTCCTGCCAGGATGTGGTCATCGCACTGGCTCAGGCCATTGGTCAGTATCTCAGTTCCTCTTCCTCTCTAGGGTATAAGTTCTGTCCCTCGACATCCTTAAGGCTCTTTCCAAACCAACCCTGACTGGCCCCTACCCCATAGTCACCTGGCCCCTACCCCATAGTCACCTGGCCCCTACCCCATAGGTCACCTGGCCCCTACCCCATAGTCACCTGGCCCCTACCCCATAGTCACCTGGCCCCTGCCCCATAGTCACCTGGCCCCTACCCCATAGTCACCTGGCCCCTACCCCATAGTCACCAATCTGAAAAGATTGGATAGGATTCAGCAATATGGTGAGAATCCCACTGATCATAGGGCAAGGTGTCTTCCACCTATCCCATCCTTTCTGACCTCAAAGAAGTGCCAAGGGGGAAAGGGGCTAGGAGTTGACTTGGTATGGAGCAAGCTTCTGTCACCACACTCTCAGGCTGTACTGAAGCCGCATACTGCAGTGCCAAAAACTAAACTCCATATTTAGCAGTTTCCTTTCCTCTGTGAGTGAGCGGCTGCCAGGTCATTAGGGAGAGCTTGTCCTCATTTCAGAGTCCTCATGGAGATTTCAGTTTGTTTGAACATGTTTATATGTTGTATAAGACTTATACAACAGTCTTCTACTCATATTTTTCATTGCTAAGAGAAGTGAGAGAGAGTTGAGTGAAGGACTGCAGACCTAGAGTTTAGAGTCTTGTATAGCCATTAGCCATAGCCCAGAGCCAGAGAGAGGGCAACTAGCAGTTAACTGTATAGATTATGGAACTTTGGGTGTCAACATGATGCCCACTTACTGTGTATTTGTGTGGTGATGTCTGGTATGTGTGGTGATTTATGGCTCTCTGTCTCTCCCTCTCTCTCCCAATCTCTTTCCCGCTCTCTTCCTGCCACAGGTCAGACGGGTCGCTACGTGCTAATCCAGAGACTGAGGGACTCAGAGAGGCAACTGTTAGCCAATGAGAAGCCCCTGGAGTCCCTGGCCAAGCTGGGCCAGCACAGCAACGATGTCCAGTTCTTCCTGCGCCGCACCGGCCCCAGTAGCAGTGATGGACCAGGGTCTGGCTCTGGCTCCAGCCAGGACCGGGTCACCCCTCTTCCCCTGCCCAAACACCCCAACCCAGAGCCCCTCAAACACAACCAGCCCAAGAAGTCCCTTACCTTCAACCTGGGGCCCTCCACCTCCCCCAGAACCAAAGCCAAGCAGCTCATCAGAAAGTCTCCCCGCGACTCCCCCGAACAGAGGGCCTCACCCAGCCCCATCCCTCCCCACTATGCTCCCTCCCCACACTCCCACTCCCCCTCTCCCTCCTCACACTCCCCTTCTCCCTCCCCCCACTCTTCCTCTCCCTCCCCTCCAGTGGGCCCATCCAAAGAGGAGGTTTTCCGGCAGGTTCTTCAGCAGCAGGAGAGGCTGAGGGCCATTGAGGCCCAGCTGGAAGCCATGGAGAGAGACTCTCGGTCCTGGAACAGGGCCTCCCCGGCCCCCTCCCCTGTCCCAGAGGCTCGTCTCCCGGAGGAGATGGAAGCTCTGGAGCAGGCAGCCAGGAGGAACCAGGCCGAGTTGGCCCACGAGACGTTCTGGGAGGAAGAGCTGCAGGCGGAGGTGGAGAGAGAGAGGGGGATGAGGAGGAGGCTGGGGGAGCTCCATTCCAAGATGGACGACTGCGGCCGGCGACTCCARGACTTCTCGTCTCGCTCCGCCCAGCTTGAGCAGCAGATCCAACAGGAGAGCCTAGGTGGCGCCGCCCCGCCTGGGAGGGCCAATCAGGCAGGGGGTGAGGAGTCCCTAGGGGCGATGAGGGCGGAGCTACAGAGCCAGGGGAGGCACAGCGAGGAGCTGGAGGGGGCGTTATCAGAGACGGACAAGGGTCTGGGGAAGGCCGAATCACTGCTGCAGGTAAGGAGAGAGGGCAGGGCCCTGGAGAGAGGGGTGTAGCTCACTCTCTCCTTCACCCACACACCTACCCAGTACCCACAAGAAGCTCAATGGTTGTAGCTCAGTGGTTCCCAAATGGGGGGTCAATGGTGTGGGACAAACTGATTCAAACCTGGGAAACCAAGTGAGCCAATCAATGACATCAATCAATTAATGGTGGTCTGCAGTGATCTTTTACGTTGTGATCTGGTGGATCACAAGAACATTTGAAAAACTTTATCAAAAATGTTTGGGAACCACGGGTGTAGCTACCCTCGCTCCCCCCTCTTGCCAGCACACTGCAGCAAACACACACGTATACACTTATCAGTGCAATGACACTCAACAACAAGTAAATATGATCTCTAACTCCAATGGTGATGGGGAAATCTACAGTATATTTAGTGGGAAAAAAACTGTCTCAAAATTAAACAATGTTTTGTACTTAAATTCAACTTGTATCTAATTGGAAGAATGTTTGCTATGAATTGTAATGTGACCCCTGTTGGGTGTCTGACTGAACTTGCTTGACTGGTATGATTGGCTGTGACAGCCTAGTTCTCATCTGGACCGATTGGATATACTCTCCCATATACGAATCTGTACTCTCATTCGTATGACATTGACAGTACCTCTACTTCCTTATATACTTGTATCTTAAAACTTCTTATGGCTGCAATCCCGMTAACGGGATGATATGACAACAGCCAGTGAAAAGTGCAGGGCGCCAAATTCAAACAACAGAAATCTCATAATTAAAACTCCTCAAACATACATGTATCTTATACCATTTTAAAGGTAATCTTGTTGTTAATCACACCAAAGTGTCCGATTTCAAATAGGCTTTACAGCGAAAGCACCACAAACTATTATGTTAGGTCACCGCAAAATCACAGAAAAACAGTTATTTTTCCAGCCAAAGACAGGAGTCACAAAAAGCAGAAATAGGGATAAAATGAATCACTAACCTTTGATGATCTTCATCAGATGACACTCATAGGACTTCATGTTACACAATACATATATGTTTTGTTCGATAAAGTTCAAATTTATATCCAAAAACCTCAGTTTACGATGGCGCCATGTTCAGAAATGCCTCCAAAATATCCGGAGAAATTACAGAGAGCCACGTCAAATAACATAAATACTCATCATAAACTTTGATGAAAGATACATGTTTTACATAGCATTAAAGATACACTTGTTCTTAATGCAACCGCTGTGTCAGATTTCAAAAGCTTTACGGCAAAAGCACACTATTCAATAATCTGAGAACAGCGTTCAGCCACAAAAGGAAGCCATACAGTTACTGCCAAATTGTGCAGTCAACAAAACTCATAAAAAGCATTATAAATCTTCWRTTACCTTTGCTGATCTTCGTCGGAATGCACTCCCAGGACTCCCACTTCCACAAGAAATGTTTGTTTTGTTTGGTAATGTCCATCATTTATGTCCAAATAGCTATTTTTGTTAGCGTGTTTGGTAAACAAATCCAAAGTCAGGAAGCACGTTCACTAAAGCAGACGAAATGTCAAAAAGTTCCGTAACAGTCAGTAGAAACATGTCAAACGATTGTGTTGGACTGTGCTATCCGTAAATTTTTAAACAAGAAAATTGTGCTGTCTGGTTTGCTTAATATAAGGAATTTTCAATTCTTACTTTTATATTTACTTTTGATACTTAAGTATATTTAAAACCAAATACTTTTAGACTTTTACTCAAGTAGTATCTTACTGGGTGACTTTCACTTTTACTTGAGTCATTTTCTATTAAGGTATCTTTACTTTTACTCAAGTATGACAATAGAGTACTTTTTCCACCACTGTTCAGTTGCACAAGTGCATTTTCTTGGCTTGACTTGGCCACAAGCAGGTCTGTCAGAGTTTGCTTACAGTTGGAGACGGTAATGTTGTTTACAGCCGGACTGATATATCGGTTCACTGATATTGTCGGCCGGAATTGGCCTTTTAATGCTATATCGGTATCGGCTGATAACTCCACAATAACCGATATTCAAAAAATAGGATGAAAAAAAGGAATTTCATGCTTATCTGAACACTTGTGGACATTCTTATGTGTCATTATTGTCACAAAGTTTGTAACATAGTTAGTGGACAATTGCTCTTTTGGATGGKCATTTTTTTATTTCCCCGCTGTAAAACAGTATATCGGCAGATATATCAGTATCGGAAAGTTTTGCCCCCCCAAAAAATCAGAAATGGTATCGGACCCCAAAAAACATATTGGTGAGGCTCTAATGTTGTTGTTGTGGCGAGGCTGTGCCTGCAGTGTGAATAATGGCCTTACCCAGTTGGAGGGAAACACAAGCCTCATCATAATCCACATGAAACCTGATACTCGAACAGAGCCACTTTGTGGATCAGGGCTACTGTTCAGGTCAGATWCACCCAGAATTGTACATTCTGTTTCAGTATGAAGAACAGCTTTTTACAAGGTAGAAGAATGGTTTTGGAAAGTTTATCCAAGAAAACAAACAGAAGGCTACACTGATTGTGCTAAACCCCCCCTCCTCTTATTTTATTATGTAGCTAATGATATTCTAATGTATTTCATGTGGATTGAGTGCATTTGCTACATCCCACATTAAGAAAGGGCCATAGGCGCTCTTAGACTATTACAACCCATCTCCGGGGGATCCATAAGTAACGGCTGTGCTACATTAGAAGTCCAGTCGATCATCTAAGTGGGAGTGTGACTTGGTCTACACCGTCATGATGACTGACTCATTTAGTCAGTCACAACATTTCTTATCCAGAGCAACTTACAGYAGCAATTGGGGTTAAGTGCCTTGCTTAAGGGCACATCAACAGATMTTTCACCTAGTCGGCTGTGGGATTCAAACCAATAACTTTTCGGTTACTGGCCCAACGCTCTTAACCACTCCGCTACCTGGCCCTATATAAATGGTACTCCAAGGAGGAAGGAACCACTTGCTGCCTGGTACAGGACCATAGCTTGCTGGTTTTCACTGTACACTGCAAACACACCTGCAACCCCAGTACATGTGACTATAAACACTCTGAATCTGAATGGAGATGAGCCTGCAGGTGTCAATTGTTTCCCACAACTAATCCATTCCGGCAGGGTGTAGAGCACATCTCTCTCTATCTACCCCCCCCCCCTCTCCCTTTCTCTCTCCCCACTGTTCCGAGAGTGACTTTACAGTTGACGTTGGCAAGACAAGTGGCTTCTCTCTTCTTCTTTTTCACCCAGTTCAATTCAATTCAAAGTTCAATTCAAATTGATGGGCATCTATACACTTAAACATACGTTGCTGATTGCAACAAGCGTATGAACTGTATGTTCATGAATGTTACACCTTTGSAGGCAGCAGTGGCGAGCTGCAGTTTTATGCAGCAGGTGACTGACTGTTCGTTAATGATGATGAGCATCTGACATCTGAGATGAATSCTGTGGCTGTTGCTGCACTCTGGTGGTGAGAATAGGAATTACAGCCTTTGAAAGAACTCAGCGCCAGTTAGTCTGCGTTTGTTCCTATGATTATGTAACTAGTCCAAGTAACCTTGCAAATTACATTTCATGTCTCTGCCAGTTAGCTCTATATTTGTGATTGATTTATATTCCAACTATGCATTTCAGATATACAATATTTTGATATTTGTGAGGTAGTCCCAGAAAACAAAGGAGTTGATTCATGCAATAGCAACAACATTTTCATGTTGAAACATCTCACCACTTCTTTAATGATCTGTATCTAAATACAAACATGACTGAAACTGTCCTATGTACATTTCAGAGCGGGTTAAGAGCGTGGGGCCAGTAACTGAAATGTTGCTGGTTTGAATCCCTGAGCCGGCAAGTTGGAAAAATATGTCGTTCTGCCCTTGAGCAAGGTAGTTAACCCCCAACAACTGTTCCCTGGGTCCAACACCTATGCCTATAGGATCATTAAGTGTGTCAGTGTAGGGGTTAGGGGTCTATTTGGGATTAGGTGTGACTGTCCTGGCCCCCTCTCTGTGTCCCTCCCTAGGAGAAGCAGGAGGAGTTGGAGGAGCTGAACAAGGAGTTGAGGCAGTGTAACCTGCAGCAGTTCATCCAGCAGGCGGGAGTCCTGCCGACACACACACATTCACGCACAGACCTCAACGACCAGCTAGAACTGGCTCATCTGCTACAGGAAAGATACAGGAACGGAGGTACAGACACACACACACACACACACACACACACTCTCTCTCAGAAGATTGCTCCTCCTTAACCTCCGTCTCTCTCCACCAGGCCTGGGCCTGCTCCCCTCAGAGTCGCCTCCCCGCCCCACAGCCAAGCAGTTCCTGGGACACCCCCGCAACCTGCAGAACCCGCTGGTGTCCAGCCTCAACCCTGAGGGTGTGTATGTGTGACACTCTACCTGCCGCTACCCCGCCCTGTCTCACTCCGCCCTGCCCCCCTGCCTCGGCTTGATTTTTTGGGCCATGCCTGGCGGCCACACCCCTCTTTTCTGTTACTAAGGGTGGAGGTCCCTGCATGGAGCCCCCAACCCCCTCCCTGCCCCTGAAGGTTTCCCTTAACAACCTTCTTCTGTCCTCTGACTGCCCCTTTACGCCTCTAATGCTATCTGATTCCCTGATCATTCTGGTTATGTTATATTGGTCTGTCTACAATCATGGCATTCAACTCTGCTTTGCTAACATCTTACTCAGTTGCACATCTCCCCTCCCTCTTCTCTTTCTGTTTCGTCCCAACTGCTCTCTTTCCCTTACTTCTGTCTCTCTCTCTCGATCACCACTCTCTCTAGCTGTTTCCGTCAGGCTCTCTCTCTGTTTGTGTGTGTGTGTGTGTGTGTGTGTGTGTGTGCGTGCGTGTGTGTGTCTGTGTGTGTGTGTTGTGCATGTTGTGGACTACCAGTAGCTCTGCCTCCTGCTACTCCCTCCACTCCAGCTGTGCTGTAACATCCAGACGGGTGGTGCAGCTGTGAGTGCTTCATGATTCCCCACAGTATGTCGCTGTGTCCCCTGCCCCAGTCAGTCCAGCGATGCAGGGTGTCTCTCCACCCTCAGAACAACAGGCCTATTCTCTACAGACAGCTGTGTTTCAACACAACCACACTGTTACACTGTCACCACTCTATTTCTGTATAAAAGAGTGAGCCTCATTTAAATAAATAAWAAAWAWWWWTTTGCTGCTTACAATTGATAAAAGAGGCTCAACGACTGACCATTCGGGCTGTAGTGTAAAATATATATTTTTGATTATTGTGTCAGAGAGGCTTTTATGTTTCTGTTTGGGAGATTACTTCTATATTGTCTTGTATGTTGGTGACCTTTGACTTCCAAAGAGAGAGAGAGAGAGAGCCTGACCTCAGAACTCTGTAAGGTGTATTGCACAGTCCATTCTCTCCTGTGTGAGGTCACGGGCCCTGTATGAATACTTTAAACATGCATCCTTCCTCCCTTCCGTGACGTAATCTCTGATCCAACTTGATTGGATAGTGTAAAGTAAGAGTTTCCATGATATTTCAGATGAGTGATTACTTCTAAGGACAGAGAATGGAACAATGCATTTCAGAAGTACTGAAACAGAGCCATGGCCTAGTATGTGGGATGTTGGGTTTCCTCCTAACTGGTTGGAATGGGTTTCCACGGTGTGTGTGTGTGTGTGTGTGTGTGTGCGCTCTCCCTCCTCCCTCCAGGTTGCTGAGGTATTTGGACTGTTTCTCTGGCTTTAATGGGGAAATAGAAGTAGCATGCTTGAGGTAGAAGTTGCCCCTCATCACAGATCTAGGATCAGTTGTCCCTATGACCCAATCCATTAGATGGTTAAATAACTCAGAATCAGACTCTGAATCAATGGTTAGGGCCAACTTCTACCCACTACCAGGGCATGCTTTACTGTCTCTATCTAGCAAGCTCTCCTTCCGCCTTAAAAAMAAAATTGGTTTCGAGAAAAGTGTTTTCCAAACCAAACCAAATGAATGGAGACATCATCCACACTTATTTTTGTGTGTCTTGCAGTCGTGACATCCAGAGAATCGTCATGGAGATAAAACAAGGGACAGCAGGGCCAAGGAGTTGTTCACTGTTCAGTTAAAGGGATAGTTCACCCAAATTACAAAATTACAGGAAACAGTGGCAGGAACACTAATCCAAAGCATGGATTGTTGTCATGCATTGTCTATACTGCTTACAGGGTAAGGAAACCAATATGTAATTTTGTGATTTGGGTGAACTATCCCTTTAATGTCACCACCACATATTCTATTTAACCCCTGTTTGTCTTTATAACTACTGTCTGTCATTATTATTATCCAGATTACCACATATGCTACAGTGGATGCTGCTGAGGGGAAGACGGCTCATAATAATGGCTGTAATGGAGTCAATGGAATGGCATCAAACACATGGTTTCCATGGTTGATASKATTCCATTTACTCCGTTCCAGACATTATTATGAGCCGTCTTCCCCCCAGCAGCATCCACTGATATACTATATACATACTGTATATACTACATAAATATATTTACAGCATTTGGCTACTGTATACCGTATGAAGTACGATACATAGTACCTATGTATGAAATGTAAAATAATTTAGGAAACCTTTTACCTAGAGAATTATTACTTTTTCTGTGTATTTAAATATAATAAAAGATGAGGCATTATGTTTTAGATAATCTGGCTGTTGTTGTTGTGTTTTGAATTAATGAAAACGTTCKATCCTCTGAAAGACATCTTTGAAGAATTGAAGAAACCACATCATATTTGCAGATGTACTTGCATATACAGGCCTGGTTTAGTGACACAATAGGATATAGCCGTTGTTGGGATGGGCCGTTGTTGGGAATGTCCAACTCTGAATATTTCACATGCTAGTGCATAAAGCTGACTCAAAACTCAAGTCGCTCTTTCTATGAGGCACATTTGTTTAATGCATTATACATTTATTATAGGTATTCATAGATGAATAATGGCTGCTATAAGGAGCTGTTTTGAATGGTTACTGCAAGTCTTCCAATYCACTGTGAGTGACAGAAAGCACAATAAATTCATTACACATAGGTGGCTCACACAGTCTGTTACAAAAATGTCTCCCTTGGTGTGGGAGGGAAGTAGTGAACACATCCTGGCACCTGCAGCTGTGGGGAGGTGGTGGTGATTATAATACAGTAGACATACAGTATGTGTGACCTAGTACCGACTGCTATGGAGATTACTATGCTATGCTGACATGTCCACTCACAAAATGGCTGAACATACAKATTTAATGCACGCTCATTCTCTATTCAAGTGCTTCTTCATACCATATACTCGCCATTTCCCAGGCTCCAGTCTAGACCTCTTCTCTCATCTCAACCACAGTGACTTGCTTTYGTAATTGACCATGGAAAATAAAAAGGAACTTATTCACAAAGCAAACATGACACAAGTGCATAACTAGGAACAAGGACAGTACAATCTAGTTTTAACAGACTATGCAAATGATCAAAAATGCAAATGAAATCTATCCAACCCTTTATGATAAGTAGCCCTGGTCCTGATAGTGTATTTAGCAGACTAGATAGCATTGAAAGTAAAATGTCTATTCACAGTTTTCTGCTCTGTAATGTAGCTTGTTAGGGATTTCACCACTACAGTAAGTGATATCATAAAAGTGATCAAACCCACGTCTCTCTGGACCCATGTCAGATGACTCAGTCCCACCGTTCTCCCTTTCTCTGTGTTTACCTGTGTAAACATGGTGGCTGTCTGATGGAATGATTGACATGAACCACCACTGTCCTGAAACAAACTCTGCTTAGCTGCTCCACAGCTCTGTAAATATTTGTCCTTGCTACCACTTGTTAGGAATCCCAAGAAAAGCACATAAAAAGATTCCTCATCTRTTTACATACTGTATGTGCACCCATATATTTAGACCTTTTTTCCACACTTCAGTAGTTGTCTAATGACTTTGTCAATGTCAGGCATTTCTCTACATGCCTGTTGTAACCCTTACCTCTGTGGGTTGGGGGAGTAGCTGGGGCACACAGTACCAGTCAAAAGTCTGGACACATACTCTTTCCAGGGTTTTTCTTTATTTTTGCTATTTTCTACAATGTAGAATAATAGTGAAGACATCAAAACTATGAAATAGCACATATGGAATCATGTAGGAACCAAAAAAGTGTTAAACAAATCAAAATATATTTTATATTTGAGATTCTTCAAGTAGCCACCCTTTGCCTTGATGACAGCTTTGCACACTCTTGGCATTATCTCAACCAGCTTCATGAGGTAGTCACATGGAATGCCTTTCAATTACCAGGTGTGCCTTGTTAAAAGTTAATTTGTGGAATGTCTTTCCTTCTTAATACATTTGAGCCAATCAGTTGTGTTGTGACAAGGTAGGGGTGGTATACAGAACATAACCCTATTTGGTAAAAGACCAAGTCCATATTATGGCAAGAACAGCTGAAATAAGCAAAGAGAAACGACAGTCCATCATTACTTTAAGACATGAAGGTCAGTCAATCAGGACAATTTCAAGAACTTTGAAAGTTTCTTCAAGTGCAGTCGCAAAAAGCATGATGTAACTGGCTRTCATGAGGACCGCCACAGGAAAGGATGACCCAGAGTAACCTCTGCGGCAGAGGATAAGTTCATTAGAGTTACCAGCTTCAGAAATTGCAGCCCAAATAAATGCTTCAGAGTTCAATTAACAGACACATCAACTGGTCAGAGGAGACGGCGCAAATCAGACCTTCATGGTTGAATTGTTGCAAAGAAACCACTGCTAAAGGACACCAATAAGAAGAGACTTGCTTGGGCCAAGAAACACAAGCAATGGACATTAGACCGGTGGAAATCTGTCCTTTGGTCTGATGAGTCCAAATTTGAGATTTTTGGTCCCAACTGCCGTGTCTGTGTGAGACGCAGAGTGTGAAAGGATGATATCCGCATGTGTGGTTCCCACCTTGAAGCATGGAGGAGGAGGTGTGATGTTGTGGGGGTGCTTTGCTGGTGACACTGTCTGTGATTTTTTTTTAAATTCAAGGCACACTTAACCAGTATGGCTACCACAGCATTCTGCAGCGATACGCCGTCCCATCTGGTTTGCACCTAGTGGGACTATCATTTGTTTTTCAACAGGACAATGACACACCTCCAGGCTGTGTAAGGGCTATTTGACCAAGAAGGAGAGTAATGGAGTGCTGCATCAGATGACCTGGCCTCCACAATCACCCGACCTCAACCTAATTGAGATGGTTTGGGATGAGTTGGACCGCAGAGTGAAGGAAAAGCAGCCAACAAGTGCTCAGCATATGTGGGAACTCCTTCAAGACTGTTGGAAAGTTATTACAGATGAAGCTGGTTGAGAGAATGCAAAGAGTGTGCAAAGCTGTCATCAAGGCAAAGGGTGGCTACTTTGAAGAAACTAAAATATAAAATATATTTTTATTGCTTTAACACTTTTTTGGTTACCACATGATTCCATAAGTGTTATTTCATAGTTTTGATGTCTTCGATATTATTTTACAATATAGAAAATAGTACACAATAAAGAAAAACRCTTGAATGAGTAGGTGTGTCCAAACTTTTGACTGGTACTGTATGTTTGTCAGAGCTACTTGAAAGGGCAAAACAGTTATGATATTAAGATGAATTATGTGGAATTGGATTATGGTGATAAGATCAGGACATGTCTGGCTTGGCTGGGGATAGATAAGCCCCCAAATAAGTCCCTACAATTCCCATAGTCTAGAGAGAGAGAGGGAGACATAGAGAGAGGGGGAGAGGGAGGGAGAGAAACCGAGAGAAGTGGGAAAAGAAAGGAGAGAGAGGGGGACAGTTCTCTGATCTGGTATGACTTCACTAAACCACACCTGGGAAAGGGAAGCTCACACACACACACTGAGATGTTGCAGGGTCACATTGACATGAGTATGCAGTGGAAGTGAAACKCTAAACGCTAATGTTGTGTGATAGTCTCATGGGAAGATAAGAGAGAGATGTGGGAAAAAACAAATACCAAAACACAGACTGAGTAAAATTGATGTTTTTCTATTAGGGATTATCACACAGGAAGGCCTTCCAGTTCAGGGGCAGTTTAATCACATCCAGTTAGTCTCTAATCGTTGGAAACATCCCCTTTGTGGCCTGTACAGACAGAACAGTCACAAGGGCACTACCACTCTCACACACAAACACACACAACCTCACCCACTCAAGATCTAACCCTGAGGACAGCAATCTGAAACAGTAGAACATTAACAGATTATGATGGGTTGGCAGGGTGCTAACCTAATGAGGGCATTATGTTTGCTCACAGATACAGTACCACTCAACATGGATCCTCTCTCACCTAATCTGTTTAGGATGTTTCAGCAAGAGGCAGGTGAAACTTTTGCCTTTTAAATATAGAAACTTTATAAAGAATGACCTTAACCAGACAGATCAATATGTATCTAGACAGGACGTGGGTTGGAAATCATGGCATGGCATTGAATGTTGTTATCACTAGAAAGAAAGGGGGCCCTGACAAAAACAGACTTACTTGTGTAGATCTGAAAGGATTGGATAGGTATAAGCCCTATGATGGTAGTTCCACTTTTGCCATACTGCTTATACCTATCCAATCATTTCAAATGTACAGTACACATGTGCCTGGGTCTAAGAGGTAGGGGGCTAGAGGCTGTTTGTAGCC
This sequence comes from Salvelinus sp. IW2-2015, assembly GCF_002910315.2. Lineage (NCBI taxonomy): Eukaryota > Metazoa > Chordata > Actinopteri > Salmoniformes > Salmonidae > Salvelinus > Salvelinus sp. IW2-2015. The sequence continues at coordinate 30,350,844 of NC_036866.1, forward strand.
GGTCCTGAATATTCTAGATATAGCCCTGCTGCCTGCATGACTGCCTGTTGATGAGGTGGTGCTGTGAGCGTTTGCACGTTCACATCATGCTGAGTAAGCCACAGTTAATGAGTCTGACTTACATCACTTTACATATCTACAGTATCTACTGGGTGTCACTCTGAGTCATCCAGGAGGCAATAAACTCAATACTGAAACAACACACAGGCTTTTAATTGTACAGTAAGAAGGAAATAAATATACTTGAGGCCACATGATTTCAATAGAAAGGTTTATTTCCCCCATAGGGACACATTGTCAAGCTAATTGTTTTGGAACTGAGTATACATAGTTATATACATTGATACAAGTGTCTATGCTAATTAACGAAATACACATAAAAGTCAACTAAGGCAATGTCAAAGAAAAACTCAGCACCAGTAGAGTCCCAGTAAATGGCATGAAKGGTCTATAGGAGGGCAGGTCCATAGTAAGCCTAATGATAAAGGCCTCTGACTGACAGTCTGTCTAGAGATTGTGTACTGGGATATAATACAGTACTCAGAAAGGCCACAAGGAGGGCAGTAAAGCCAATAGGTGTCAGATAGCACTAGATGTACAGCTTGCGGATATARGTTACATTTAGAGAAAGTCTGTCTGGACAGGGCCGTTCCCACGACGGCAGGAGGGGCAGGGAAGTCTCCCTAAAACCAGGTTAGCCGCTGTCACACGCACAGTGGAATTGGGATAGGCGCAATGTACGTTAGTCAGTGGCTTACCTGATTTCAGATTTGTAAGATATCCTACTAAATGCTAACTTGAGTGGCTGGGGGGGGGGTAATAACACAATAATAGCATAGTAATAATAATAATATCCTTATCATACATCTTATTTGATATCAACATGGCAAGCAGATATAAACTTAATTGTGGCCTTAGGAATTTGGCAAAGCAGTTGCCTAAATAGTGTGAATCCAAATGCTGAAAATAACTTTTGGATTTAAAACTATATGGCAATCTCAGTTGGTTTGGCAGGCTAATCTTTGGCATTTTCATCTGAATTCTCGATACATTTCGGTTGTAAACTATTTAGCATGGTTCTCTTTTAATCTTATCAGTCAAKATTACAAATATGATCAACACTAGTGATTAATTCTACAACATAGGCCTATAACACATCATACACCKTGTGAAACATTGTATCTAGCTATTTCAAAAACATTTGGAAAATATTCTCATTTTGAACAGAATACAAAATTACACCAGATAAAAATATACAGTATAGCCTACTCACCAATCTCCCAAGTTTTATTTTTGAACAGGTCATTTGTAAGAGAAAATAACTCCAATAGCTCTGATGAGTGCTACACTTTAATGCATGCAAACACTGTAACTGTTTTCTGAAAAAGAAGGTACAATATTTCATTAAAGTTAGGTGCATTTAAAGAATAGCAGTGTGGGCTAGACAAACGCAGAAGTTCAGTCCACTTGCGCTACCCCAACCATGCCCACTCCCTTGCATCTGCAACCTGAACTGCATATGCAAATAATACAGATATTGGCGTCTCGTAAAGCCAGTGGGCAGTCATATTCCTAATGTACAGGCCGTCCAATAGACAACCATCGAATTACAGCTCCAAGGGGTGTGCTTAACACCACCAATGGGTTTGGTGGATTTCCCTGAGTTATAGTTGGGTTGCGGCGCGTTCATTTCTGCACGTCTTACATTAGGAATGAACCATTTTCACGACATACATTTCRTGCAATCGGCAACATTAATCAGAAAGGCTTTCACGACTAGATTCCCCCAGTGAAAAAATCGGGCGAACTGTGATGCAACATTGGTCACTTGAGTCAAGGGAGGTGTATTTAACCCATTTTGAGAAAAAGCGCTCTACCCGTTCTACTACTGAAAGTGGTTGAACTCTGTTCGCTTGTGTTCAGTGTTGCCATGAGGAGAGTGTGGTTGTGCACGTACCAAGGATGCTGCTGCAGAACAGTAGTGGAAGCCAGAACGAGAGAGCGCGAATGGCACAGACTGTATGATCTATTCTAGACTAATGTGGTAATGCAATCATGAAGTATTCAAGGCGCGTTACGGAGCATCTCAAATTATTTAGATGCCCTGCAAGACGCAAAGTGCCATGTCAGATACAATTGCCCGACACTCAATACCATTATTTAATACACGATTTAAACAGATTGATACTCACATTTTGCTGATAAATATATTATATTACCGTTTTCTTAGTACTCCCGTCCCCTGTTGACAATTCTCTTCATAATCATAATACTTTTACACATATTTCTAGCTTGYATATTCCCACATTTCCTCTAACTACTGTACTGTCTGGTCCGACCAGATCACAGGTCCAGGTCAGTGGGGTGGTGAGAGGCAACTCAGGCGGGTTCATCTGAATACATTTCATTCACACAATTTTCTCTTAATCGTGACACTTTTGCATTATTCATTCAACCATATAATTGTCCCCATCAAATATAAAAAATAACCTGCTATAGCAGATAGSCTAGTTTGCCTTGAGCGACGGCGTGCTTTGCGTAAAACTGTTCAAAATTTGAACTTTTGACCGCGACGGATTGGCTGGTGTCAAACYATCCTTTTTTCGCCTCGGTGTATATAAAAACATATCTAAATAGTGCTGTGTGTGTCTGAAGCTTTATTGATACTGGCGCACAGGTTCAATAACATTACCAAGTGACCTGATTGAAGTCGAAGCCAAAGCTATCAACATAATATTGTCTGGTCGAAAATGCCAGACCATACCATTTACTTGATTGGATACAATCGGATACAGGGACAAATTATTACACGATAGATACAAAGCAACAATTAAGCAGGAATGTCTTATGCTTTAGCCTATTATGTAACAGGCCCGTCCTGGTAATACGTCATTTTTACATCAACCAGCAGAGAGCGGCAGAGCCACATAGTATGTAGGCAACCGGTATGCCCATTATTAGTCTTATGATCAGTCCGGCTACACACAGCCTACAGTAAAGTTGCACGATTGGATGGCTTTGCATGGGTAACCTATAAACTAGCTAGCCTAATAGGCAGCATAATGGTGAGCATAGGCAGTGGCATAGCGCAGTTTCGRCGGGCCCCGGAAGGTACGAGCAAGACGATGTGGTAGCTAAGAGTTCTGTGAGGAGAGAGGGGGTATATATTCAGGTCCCCCTGGTACGCAGGGAACTCAAGTCCTTGAGCCGGTCAAAAGGGCTCGATCTTTGGCAAAGGGAGTGGGATGCTAGTAGTCAAAGGAGGCAATTGTATTGCGTGCACCGGTCAGTAAAGGAAGAAGTGTGATGTAGCAGTGAGGACGTTGTGTGGAATAGACTAGGGTTTGGGCACACAGMTTTGAATGCCACGTTCTGGATGGTAGGMTGACATGAAACAGGTCTGTGTGATGAGTGTTTATCAGAGGAAAAGGTGGAGCATGTGTTGACATTTTGTGAACTGTGTGATAGGGAGAGATTATGTGAAAGGGTTAGGGGTTTGTGTGGTGTAGTGAGGGGAGGAAAGGGTTGTCTAGGGCTCTATTTCACTTCCTTAGAGGAACAGAAATAATGAAGAGAATTTAATGTAGGTAGGCTCCAGTACAGTAGGTGGTGGTGTATGCGATCCGCCAACCCAATCCCAAAGAAGAAGAAGAGTGCGTTCGGCCATTTCCGTCACTCCAGCCGGCGATGTCACTCAAGAAAAATCGTGGACTGAGAAATTACGCCAAACATGTCACTCACAACTGAGGGTAGGTGTAAACACACGTTGCATGTTCGAAATCTTTTTATTTTATTTAACTAGGAAAGTCAGTTAAGAACAAACTCTTATTTACAATGACGGCCTAGGAACAGTGGGTTAACTGCAGAACGACAGATTTGTACCTTGTTTGCTCGGGGATTCGATCTAGCAACCTTTCAGTTACTGACCCAACGCTCCAACCACTAGGCTACCTGCCGCCCCAAGTATACATTAACGTATGCCTGAATAATGAGAAATTGTTAATGTATCAACATTATAGTATATGAATGTCACATGCACCGAAGATAACGAGCTTGCAAGTTATATTTAGACTCAAGCTAAAAATGGTAACGTTAGCTAACTAGCAGGCTATTCTCCAAAACAATGCAGATATCTAGCTAACATGCATTGCTAACTAGTGTTGCATAGCTAGCTAAGAATTTCCATAACTTGCACGTTTTATTTGCAAGAAGGTAAGTAGCTAGGTAACGAAGCGTATTTAAGTTMACCTAGTAACAACAGGCAACTCTTTTAGCCAGCATGTATGCACAGCAGCGCACCACCACAGTCGCGCAGCGTGTTTGTTGTTGAGGAAACTGAAGCAGCAGCAGCAGTTGTTAGCTAGCTAAGCTAAACAGCTTCTATAATCTTGAAAAGGAGAACTTGGTATACATTTTTACCTCGTTTGTCAGTCTGTGCTTGTTATTTATGGCTGGCAGACTTTAACCTTTGTGTTAAATCTCTTGTCAATGGACTAACTAGCTGTCCACTTCAAGTGGCACTTGACTTGTGACATGCTAGCTGGTTTTCATATACCTCCTTCACATACCGCTATTTAATGAAGTGCTAATCTGATATTTCTACAAGCGTCTTTGTTTGTAGCAGGTGTCAATACTGAGTACACAGGAAAGCTTTGTTTGTAGCAGGTGTCAATACTGAGTACACAGGAAAGCTTTGTTTGCGGGTGGACCAGGTGAAGAGCTGTGGCACTCATTTAAATGTCATGTATTTTCCAGCTACTGACAATTCATAAGTCTCACTTAAGCAGAGCCTTTGGAATTTAGCTAGAGATTGGTGCTGGAGGCTCTCTGATGTTCAGCCATGGACGAAGAGGACAGCCAGGATGAGCTGATCAACCGGAATGCCACCCACGGAAAAGGGAAAAGGCCAGCATTGTGGGCAATCTCAGGTATGGGCTCATATCCCAACATTTTATGAATWGCCTAATGAGCGAATCTTAGTACTATTGGAAAGAATACGGGAGCTAACTTTAAGGCTGTACATCCACTTTTCTTTGTCAACATCCAGATGAAGACTCAGATGATGGTGGGGAGGAATCTGAGGAGGTAGCTTCTGACAGTGGTGAGGAGGAGGAAGAACACCTCGATGGAGAGGAAGATGAGGGAGAAGAGGAGGATGATAGTGATGGTGAGAGGTTATGGAGATGTAGGCCACTGTACTCATAGGAAATAATCGGTAATGGTTCATGATACACTTTTAGTATCCAAGGTATAGACCTACTACTTGAGTTTCATAACCTCATACAACATACTTGTTCCTCAGATGATGAAGAGGAGGATTCTGTGAAGGAGGTGGAGGGTGCGGTGGGGGGAGTGTCTGCTGACTTGGCAGGTCTGAGCTCAGACGAGGACACCGAGAAATGTCCCATCTGCCTCAATTCTTTCCACAGCCAGCCTGTGGCCACACCAGAGAGCTGCAAACACTACTTCTGCCTCGACTGCATCCTTGAGTGGTCCAAGGTAGGGGGGTGACATCAGAGGGGGCAAGAAGACGGGTCAAGGGGTCAAAGCCTTTTACACACTTCAGTCTTCGTACAGACTCAAAATTATGATATTGTTGTAAGAACTAGAAMACACTAACCTGTCAAATTGATGATCATCACTGAAACTATGGACAAGAGTCACCACACCTCAGCTTTCACTTTCAATCCTATAAACTGAGGTTTTGTTAAGACAGACAGTCATGATATGTTGAAGTGTGTCCAAATGTTGTGCTTCCAAGCGTGTTTTTGTTCTTCCCTCAGAATGCAAACTCCTGTCCTGTGGACAGAATAGTCTTCAATAACATCTACCTGAGAAAATGTTACGGTGGGAAAGTGCAGAAAATGGTGAGTTAAAAAAGTTCAGACTTTCTGTAGTTGAATATAAGTATTTTATTTGCCTTTGATCATGATTTCATGTTGTGAATGTGTTGGGGTGGGGTGGGGATGTCTTTGAGAGGTAGAMAAGTAGCTACTACAGATGGCATGTGTATTCCTCATGAAGGGTGTTTGATTTATTTTGTGGCAAAGAACATTATGGTCCAAACATTGTGCAAATATGGATCATGCATGGGAGCTGCAGACAGTCACTTTCRTCTCATTGCTCTATGTCCGTGTTGTGATGGTTGAGTGCAGATCACAGTGCAGAAGCCAGTGAAGGAGGGCCAGGAGGAGGTGATAGACCTGGAGCTAGAACAGACCAGCTGTGAGGTGTGTGGGGGGAGCGACCGTGAAGACCGACTGCTGCTCTGTGACGGCTGTGATGCAGGGTGAGACACAAGCTACACACCACCTGATCTTTCTTGGATTTTTCATGATGAATTCCTGATTGTATGACATCYGCAAATCAAAATACATCCATTTGGTCATTAAAATGAACCCTTTTACCTTTTCCCCCAGTTTGTTTTATGATGATCTGATCATGTCCATGTTAACCCCTAATTTCTAACCCATCATGTCTGTGCTCCATGGAAGGTACCACATGGAGTGTCTGACCCCCCCGCTAGACGCTGTCCCTGTGGAGGAATGGTTCTGCCCAGAGTGTCAAGCCAACAACCGCCATTCAAGTAATCAGTACTATTGAGTCATTACGTCTTCCTCTGAAGAAAAAAAGTGGACAATACTCTTTGTATAAAGCAGTAGTACAGGTATTGTACAGTACAGGTAAGTCCTTTTACCAAGATCCCAGAGCTCATCAATGTTCCTGCTCCTCAGGGGGTTCAGAGGAGCAGAGCGACGTGGAGAGTCTGAGCAYCGCCCGTCCCACAACCAGTCGCTCCCGCCCCCGCACAACGGGCCCCACCCGGGCCATCGCCCGCACCCAGCAAAGCGAGAGGGTCCGCGCCAGTGTCAACCGCCACCGCATCACCCAGGCACGCACTGCACAGGTTTGGCATGATGCGTGTTGCTTCCTACTGGCTTCTTTGTTKTCCTTCACTCCGCTACTCACCACTAGTGTCAGCATCCCTTACTCTGTAGTACCGATATGCAGTATTGATATGAACGCTGTAAGCAAAGATTGTTTATTGAGCAGCATGATAATGTACATACAGAATTAAAAATTATGTTTTCCATCTATGTTATTTTGTCTCGTTTGAATGCGCTACTTGCACCAAGTAACATTTGACATGCAGGAATAGAATAGAGAGTCAGAGAGAGGTGGCTCTTCAGAGTGACTGCAGGCTGCCTCTCATCAGACGGCTGTGAAGTTCATGTCTTTTGACAAAATAGACAACCAAGAATCAGTAGAGTGATGCAGTGTTCCTCTGGTCTCAGGTTGCCCCCAGTTTTCTGATGCCACAGTCCACCTGGCTGGATGACACTATCAACGCAGTAGTGGCAGGACTCAACACAGCCGTGTACATACGGGACCTCACACCCCGTGCTCCATCCAGCCGACGACGCAGGACAGGTGAACACACGCACTCACACACACACACACACACACACACATACACAGTCTATCTGGGTTGTTAAAAGAGATGCATTTGCTCTGTGCCCACAGTAAAGCGCAGGAAAGGCAATAGTAAGAGGTCATCGTCTGCCACGGGTGAGAAGGGCAAATCTGCTGGCACTGGGGTGAAGAGGAGGAAACGGAGAGTGAGGAGGTCCAAGTCCAGAAGGAAAATGGTGAGACTTTACATTTTTAACACGTATAGCAGGAAAGTATAGTACCTACAACAGATTGATAGGAGTGCTCATGTTCAATCTGGCTGTGTGTATTTGCGTGTGTGTTTCTAGGTGGTGAAGAAGGAGCCTACGTCTCGTGGTCGTATAGCCCATAACCTGGGGATAGGGAATCCCAAATGGGGCTCATCCCTTCCCTCTGTGTACCGGCCTACAGAAACCACTCTGGGCAGTATGAGAGCTGACATAGGAGCTGCTTCGCTCTCTGTCTATGGAGACCCCTTTGACCTGGACCCCTTCACTGACAGGTCTGTCTCAGGCAYAACTCACAACCATAAGATAACATAGTACTTTATTCAACCAGAAAGTGGAAATCTCCAGTTAATGCCAGAACAACACTGAACATATAGACAACAATCATTTTTAACAAAACCATGAATTGAAAAAGAAACTCGGAAAATAACAAGCAATTGTGGAATGCACCCAAACCCTTTTCTGAATGTTGAGTGGTTGTTGATCCCACCCCAGGAATGAAGAGGAGGAAGAGCATGCCTCGGCCATGACATCACTGCTGGAGGCTAAGAGGCATGGCTTATCTCGCTCTGCCCTCCGCTCGCACCAGCCTGTGGCCCGACCAATCACTGCTGGCCTCTCCAGGTACCCCTTCTCATCTCCTCCCACGTTATGTTGTTACGTAGCTCACATCCTTCAATATGGCACATGTGTGACCTGTGGTTGCCATGGTGTTGTAGGCGGGGCCCAAGCCTYCCCCAGGTGGCGGCGTTGGCCCCAGTGCCTGACCTTCTGGGCAGCATCCTATCAGGACAGAGCATGCTGCTGATGGACAGCTCAGATGTGGTCATCAACAGAGACGGATCCCTCAAGGCTACCAAACCAGGTGGGCTGCTAGGGTTTCTTCCTTTAGTTCAATCTCTTGTCCTTTCTCTTTCTTTCTGCTAATATTTTTGTTTTCCGTATCTAATATCGGCTATTCAAGAACTAGTGAACGTCTTATTTAGGGCTGACCTCATTTAGTTGTCTTTAGTCGAGCAGTCACAATTTTWAAAATATATTTTTTCATTTTTCCACTCTGATTCGTGCCTGTCTCAATGGACTAATCCATTGCGGAGGCCACGTGGATGGTATAGTCCATCACTCTAAGACATGATACTGAAATTCAATATGGTTATATTATGTAAAACGAATGGTGCAACACTAATAAATCTAATATTATTTTATGGATATGGTCGCTGTCCACAGTACTGAAACATCATCTTCAGTGTGCAGTAGAACTGGCGCCTTTCCCTATGTTGTTCTGTGCATAACAGCAAAATGAACCAGCATATTGGGATTGAGAACAATGCGGCGGAGGCAGCAGAGACGAGGAAACAGCCCTGGCCTTAAACCCTATTCAGACAGGATTAGTTTTACTGGGGCTGGTCYGGTAATGTAATTATGTGCACAAGCACAACACCACATCTGTCATTTTAGTTCTGTCTGAATCTGCCATGGCAGTAATTTGTACATGGCAGGAGAGTAACAATTCCAGCCAGAATAATCTACATTTCTTTGGTGAACTCCAATGTCTGAGTTTGACAGGTGTTGCTCACGGTTTGAGCAAGAAAACAATAACTGATTCGATAAATTGAACGAAGTGCTGCGCATAGCCATATATATATATATGAAGGGACTACATGCATCAACTTTCACAGTGATTGCTTTTGTTCATATGTTTTGTGCACATGAATAGCATATTGCCAAATGCACCAGTAAAAAATATTACACCTATTCAATGTAACCCTTGCTGTTAACAGATCTCAAAGCAGCATACAACTGACCTAAACGTGACCTAAAAGTTCACTTTCGCATCCATAGCCTTAAAATGCATCTCAAGTGCAAGTGCACTGTTTAGCTCACGTCTGAAGGCTGTGGGGCCTTTAGGACGTCTACTGCAGATCGCTGAAATATCCTACTTTCACACTTCGTCAATTAAAATATTATGGCAACACTATACCAAAGATGGTTTGGTATGGTTTAGAAACTTGGGAACCAAGCTCGAGTTATCAGTGTAGCCCTGTTATCGTCTCGACTTGTTGAAATATCTTCACACCTAGAAAAAAATCTCCAGGCTTCCGTCATCTGTCATTTTATAGTAAAACATAATTACATGGGGCAGTTTAGGAAAAAACAAATCCCGTCCGAATCTTCCTCTGGAATAACGGATATTCTGGGGTAATAATTACATAACCAACGTTCTCTAGTAATACTAGTCCCATTGCGAATAGGGCTTAGCCTGATTGTCTAAGCAAATTGAGGAGAGGGCAAACCCCAACTTAATTAGGTCTATAATCAATAGCCTAACAGTTAAATGTGCCTGGCTTTATAAATCATCCATGTTTACACTACATGACCAAAAGTATGTCGACACCTGCTCATCGAACATCTCATTCCAAAATCATGGGCATTAATATGGAGTTGGTCCCAACTTTGCTGCTARAACAGCCTCCACCCTTCTGGGAAGGCTTTCAACTAGATGTTGGAACATTGATGCAGGGACTTGCTTCCATTCAGCCACGAGCATTAGTGAGGTCGGGCACTGATGTTGGGCGATTAGGCCTGGCTAGCAGTCGGCGTTCCAATTCATCACAAAGGTGTTCGATGGGGTTTAGGTCAGGGCTCTGTGCAGGCCACTCAAGTTCTTCCACACCGATCTCACAAACCCTTTCTGTATGAGCCTTACTTTGTGCACGGTAACATTGTCATGCTGAAACAGAAAAAGGTCCTTCCCCAAAATGTTAGAATTGTTGATTATGTCATTGTAGCGTTAAGATTTCCCTTCACTGGAACTAAGGGGCCTAGCCCGAACCATGAAAAACAGCCCCAGACCATTATTCCTCCTCTACCAAACGTTATAGTTATGACTATGCATTGGGGCAGGTAGCGTTCTCTTAGCATCCGCCAAACCCAGATTCATCCGTTGGACTGCCAGATGGTGAAGCATTCATCACTCTAAAGAACGCGTTTCCACTGCTCCAGAGTCCAATGGCGGCGAGCTTTACACCACTCTAGCCGACACTAGGCATTGCGCATGGTGATCTTAGGCTGGTGTGCGGCTGCTCGGCCATGGAAACCCATTTCATGAACCTCCAGACGAACAGTTCTTGTGCTGACGTTGCTTCCAGAGGCATTTTGGAACTCMGTAGTGAGTGTTGCAACRGAGGACAGACGATTTTTGTCCCGTTCTGCGAGCTTGTGTGGCCTACCACTTCTTTGCTGAGTTTTTTAAAAGATTTTTTTTTTAGGGGGTGGACCAACTTTAATATTGCGGATAGATTGTTGCTTCCATCAATGTAATTGTCTGCATCATTTCCTATCCCCCATATATTTTTTGTATGTATACAGTTGAAGCCGGAAGTTTASATACACCTTAGCCAAATACATTTAAACTCAGTTTTTCACAATTCCTGACATTTAATCCTAGTAAGAATTCGCTGTCTTAGGTCAGTTAGGATCACCACTTTATTTTAAGAATGTGAAATGTCATAATAATAGTAGAGAGAATTATTTATTTCAGCTTTTATTTCTTTCATCACATTCCCAGTGGGTCAGAAGTTTACATACACTCAATTAGATTTTGGTAGCATTGCCTTTAAATTGTTTAACTTGGGTCAAACGTTTCAGGTAGCTTTTCACAAGCCTCCCACAATAAGTTGGGTGAATTTTGGCCCATTCCTTCTYACAGAGCTGGTGTAACTGAGTCAGMCTTGTAGGCCTCCTTGCTCACACACGCTTTTTCAGTTCTGCCCACAAATTTTCTATGGGATTGAGGTCAGGGCTTTGTGATGGCCACTCTAATATCTTGACTTTGTTGTCCTTAAACCATTTTGCCACAACTTTGGAAGTATGCTTGGTCATTGTCCATTTGGAAGACCCGTTTGCGACCAAGCTTTAACTTCCTGACTGATGTCTTGAGATGTTGCTTCAATATATCCACATAATTTTCCTGCCTCATGATGCCATCTATTTTGTGAAGTGCACCAGTCCCTCCTGCAGCAAAGCACCCCCACAACATGATGCTGCCTCCCCTGTTTCTTCACGGTTGGGATGGTGTTCTTCGGCTTGCAAGCGTCACCTTTTTCCTCTTTTTCCTCCTCTCAATGGTCATTATGGCCAACAGTTCTATTTTTGTTGCATTAGACCAGAGGACATTTCTCCAAAAAGTACGATCTTTGTCCCATGTGCAGTTGCAAACCGTAGTCTGGCTTTTTTATGGCGGTTTTGGAGGCAGTGGTTTCTTCCTTGCTGAGTGGCCTTTCAGGTTATGTCAATATATGACTCGTTTTACTGTGGATATAGATACTTTTGTACCTGTTTCCTCCAGCATCTTCACAAGGTCCTTTTGCTGCTGTTCTGGGATTGCACTTTTCGCACCAAAATACGTTAATCTCTAGGAGACAGAATGCGTCTCCTTCCTAAGCAGTATGACGGCTTGGTCCCGTGGTGTTTAAACTTGGCGTACTATTGTTTGTACAGATGAACGTGGTACTTCAGGCGTTTGAAAACTGCTCCAAGGATGAACCAAACTTGTGGAGTTCTACAATTGTTTTGTCTGCTGTCTTGGCTGATTTCTCTAGATTTCCCCATGATGTCAAGCAAAGAGGCACTGAGTTTGAAGGTAGGCCTTGAAATACATCCACAGGTACACCTCCAATTGACTCAAATGATGTCAATTAGCCTATCAGAAGCTTCTAAAGCCATGACATCATTTTCTGGAATTTTCCAAGCTGTTTAAAGGATATGTCAACTTAGTGTATGTGAACTTCTGACCCCCTGGAATTTGTGATTAAGTGAAATAATATCTGTAAACAATTGTTGCAAAAATTACTTATCATGCACAAAGTAGATGTCCTAACCGACTTGCCAAAACCTATAMTTTGTTAACAAGAAATTTGCGGAGTGGTTGAAAAAGAGTTTGAATGGCTCCAACCTAAGTGTATGTAAGCTTCCGACTTCAACTGTAGGTAACAGAACTTTTCAGTTAGAAACTAAAATGCTGTGGTGCCTTTTCGCTGCAGTAGGGAGGAGAGCGAGACAACGTGCGCCAGTCACACAGGCACACTGTCATTTTTGTTTTAACCACGTGACCATTGGGCTCTTTCTTGAGTCATTTGTGTTTCTTAATTATTTAATCAAACAGTGTGAAGAAAGCATCAGACAAGCTCAGTGCATATGTAGTTGRTTTTATTCAAACACATGGGGSGATTCTGTCTATATATGGAAAAATAAGTTTAAACATTTTGACAGGAACAGGACGACTCGTCGACCAAGATTTTTTTATAGTCGGGGACAACCCTAGTTTTATTGCTTGTCTATCATTGAATTTGAAGTCTGTTGGATTCTGTGTTAAACAGCAGAATAAGGTTAGTAAATGGTTGTCTTGTGTTTGTATTGTAGTGGGTGTGTCGTCTTCGTCCAGGCTGGGCAGCAGTAGGAGCAGCAGCTCTGGTGAATCAGTAGCCCAGAACCACTCAGGGATGTCCCCTAACCCAGCAGCAGTCAGCTCCCTCTCTCTCCCCACTAACGGAGACCTGGTGGTGGGACCCTCCTGTAGCCCCCTGAACAGGCCGTCCCTCATCTCCCCAGGGCCCTGCTCGTCCCCTCTCACCCCCTCATCCCCCCGCCCGGCCAGCCACAGCCAGACTTCCCCGCCTCCCAGACCCAGCCCTAGTCCTGGACACAGCCACTGGGGGGCCACTGGTGTACAACTCCCCCATGGGACACAGAGGGAAGCCACCTCTACCTCCACTCCTATCCCAGACTCTCGGTCAAGCGGGAGGGAGACCGTGCCACCACAGCCCCAGGCTAAGAAGGCTGCCCCTAAACCAGTATGGGAAGCACCAGTATCGGTGCTTCCCAGGATACCAAAGATAAAACGGGAGAGTGGTGGGCTAACAAATGGCAGTGTCAGTAGAGGGGGTAGTAGTAGCTGTGCTAATGGTAATGGCTTCCCTGAGGCCTGTGTGAACAGCCTGGGTGGGAACAGGGGTAGGCAGCCAAGGGTGGACCAGCAGCAGCAGGGCAGGACAGAGGGCCAGACCCAGAGACCAGAGCGAGCAGGCTCTTTGTCTGCCTTCTCCAGCTCCTTTTCCTCTTCCTCTGATTCCCCAGCCAACCCGGCATTGGCATCCACGGTATGCTTCCGGATCAATGCCAGTGGGAATGCGTGGCACGCCCGACAGCTTAGCAATGCCTCAGCAATGGTTGCCGCTGGCAACAGTCAAGAACCACTGTCCACGGAAGAAGAAGAGGCGGCGAAGAGGAGAAGAGAGGAGCGCAGCAGCAAACAGAGGCCCCCGGCCACCTCACACACACAGGTCAAAGAGGAGGAGGGGGATATATACGACCCCTTCCACCCAACAGGCTCAGACTCCAACGCCTCAGAAAGTGAAGGAGAGAGCCATGCTGGGGGGAAACCATCCATGGCGCACAAGGAATGTGCCATCTACCAGGTGAAAGCTGAGGCAATGGAAAATAGGGTGTCACTGGAGAGGGATGAGGGCTCAGGAGAAGTTCTGGATGTGAAGAGCGAGGCAGACACGGCAAAGCCTTGTCACGGCCCACACAACGCACCCAGGTCTGGGATGACTGGCACCAGCACACCCCTGTCCCAGAGACATGTCCCTGGGAAGAGAGAGAGGAAAGAACAAGGGGGCGAGAATGGGCAGCACGGGCAGACGGGCAAGAGTAGAGATCCCCAGAGCCAGAAGACTGATAATTTCTCATCCAGCTCAGCTTCAAGCCACCACGTCAACAAGATGGTGAAGACCGAGATCAAGTCAGAGCCCCAGGACAGCCCCCCCAAGTCCCCGTCCTGGTCTAAATCAAACTCCAGGCCCTCAGGCCATGGGAGGAAAACATCCAAAGGTGGGGGGTCTTCCACGGAACGGCGGTCCACCTCAAACAGCCCGGAGGCAGGCAGGAGAAGGGGCGACAAGGCCCCGGAGCAGCAAGGGAGGAAGAGGGGAGACGAGGAGGATAAGAGAGAAGAGGGGGGTGAGAGAAGGCCCAGGCGTTCAGAATCGAGGGAGAGGAGACTGCGTCGTTCTCCATCAGACAGCTCCACTTCTGAGGCCTCTGAGAGGTCTCGCAAGAAGAAGACACGGTCATGTTCGCTCTCCAAAGACAGGAGGRGCTCCAGGTAATAATGTCATTCTGTGATAATGTCAATTCTGTGTGCAGTGATTTTGTGGTCTTTTAATAATAATATAATAAATTATGAAATATATACTGTTATTATAATACCTCGTATTATTATTTTGATTTAGGTCGAGGTCGGGGTCTGGCTCCAGCAGCAGAGAGCGGCCCCAGAGTAGGAAGCAGAAGATGGGGAGCAGGGAGAGGAATGACAGCAGAGGAAGTGAGAGAGAGAAGGGTCGGCCATCAAAGACCAAGAAGCGAGGTCGCTCGCAGTCTCGCTCGCGGTCCAGGGAGAGGAGGAAAGACCACTCACGATCACAACCATCATCCTCTGGGTCAAAAAACAGGGTTGATGTGCGGTCAAAAGACAAGAAGAGGCCGAGGTCCAGGTCGCGGTCCAGAGAGAGGAGAAAAGAAGAGGGGTCGTCACAGGGCACACACAGACCAGGGTCTTTCTCAACCACCTCCTCCAAAGAGCTAGAAGAACAGGAAGAGAAGAAAAGAGAGAAAGCGCTTACTCGGAAAGAGGAGAGAGAGGCTGAAGAAGAGAGAAAAGAGCGAGAGATCAAACAAGAGATGCCTTCCTCTTCTTCAGGACTCAAACCTCACTCTCTCCTCTCTGTCTACCAGGTGAAAAAGGAGAGTGACGGCAATGAATTTAGAACAGAGAAGCACGCCTCTCTCTCAGCAAAACTGCTCAAGGAGTCGAAGCTGCTCAAAGAAATCAAAAAAGAGATACTGCCTGCCTTTGATATGTTTGAAGAATCACTGGATAGTAAACCAATCAAGGAAGAAAAACCTCTGTCAATGTTCAGCGAGTTCAAGGACTTGCAAGAGCACAAGGAGATCAAAAAGGAAAAACCTCCCCCCCTCATAAACGAGGCGTGCGCCCTCCCCACCTCAGACATAACTGAACAAAAAGACCAGGTATTAAAGGAAACKAAGACTGAGCCCATCTGGCTTGAGCTGCCTCAACAACTGACCTCCATCACTGCTCCCCCCACAGGCCAACCCAGCCCCAGCTTCTCAACACTCCGCACCAACCCTGTCCCTGCTCCTTCTCAGGTTGCAGTGACTACAGCCTGCCAGCAGGTGGCCCCATCCCTGCCTCTAGTACCAAAGGCCCTCACAGAGACCCCTCCATCTGTCCAAACCATCCCAGTGAAAAAAGAGGTAGAGGAGCATTCCGACTATGAACTTGATGACATGGACGTGGACATGATGCTGGACAGTCTGGACTATGTGAAGAGTGAGAAAGCAGAGCCAGGAGGAGAGAAAGGGGAGGCTGGGGTTAAAGAGGCGAAGGAGGGCGAAGGGGAGGACGAAGAGGTGAAGACAGTCACGCCAGGTGTTAAAGCCAAACCCTCGGTGAAGAGAGTCACCTGGAACCTACAGGAACCAGATGGACCACAGCCAGAGAAGACTGGCAGTAGTGAGTATTATTGTACATTTTCAAATATTCTACATTTTCTATTCTTATTGTTGTTGCATTGTTGAGAGGTGAACCTCCATGTAAGCATGTCATTGTACTGTGTACACCAAGTGTTCCTGTGCATATGACAAAGAAACGTAATTCATTGTGTATACAATTTAAGCCTACCACAATCAGGATTGACCCAATCAGAGCCCTTACATGTTGTATTACAGAACTTTTTCTAGTCAGCTGTTTGACTCCGGTTCAGAAACTACCTCTAATTCACATAACACAGAGAGGGTCATAGCGTGTGTGTATTCTCTGTCTCAGAGCTGGCCCTCTACAAACTGAAGCTCAAACAGGAGGGAGCTCGCAGACCTGCCTCCTCCACCCAGGCTTCCAATCAGGTATGGCTCAGCCACCTCATCACATACACACCTCTTCCTTACTTCTCAGAAACATAGATGCATTCGTGCATTAGGTTGGCCTGCCTACTTACCTAGATAACTATTTTGTGCTTCAGGCCTCTACTGCTGTATGCTGCCTTTCTTTCCTGCTAATATGTACACTGAACAAAAATATAAACACAACATGTAAAGTGTTTCATGAGCTGAACAAAAAATGAGTTTCATGGTTTCATGAGCTGAACTAAAAATCCCAGAAATTTGCCATACTCACAAAAAGCTTATTCCTCTCAAATGTTGTGCACAAATTTGTTTACATCCCTGTTAGTGAGKATTTCTCTTTTGCCAAGATAATCCATCCAAGGTGTGGCATATCAAGAAGCTGATTTAAAAAGCATGCTCATTACACAGGTGCACCTTGTGCTGGGGGGCAATAAAAGGCCACTTTAAATGTGCTGTTTTGTCTCACAGTTTTGCCACAGATGTCTCAAATTCTGATTGGCTAGGCCTGGCTCCCCAGTGTGTGGGCCTGGCTGCCAAGTGGGTGGGCCCATGGCTGCACCCCTGCTCAGTCATGTGAAATCCATAGATTAGGGCCTAATGTATTAATTTCAATTGACTTTCCTCATATGAACTGTAACTCAGTAAACTCTTTGAAATTGTTGCACGTTGCATTTATATTTTTGTTCTGTATAGTTATGATCAATGTTCCCCCTCATTTTTTTTTTGTTGACACTGAGCAAATTTCAGGTCTGCTGAGTTCAAATTCTGTGCAACTTCCAGCGCGTGTTTACTCTGAACACTGCGGCTGTACCCTCTTTAAGTTAGTTTTAATGGTGGTCAAGTAGGCTACTGTGGCTATTTGATGATAATGTATGTCTACCAGAGTGGCCTACCATCAAAAACAATGGACAAAATGTATCCCATTTTAACATGGAAATAGCTGTTCTATCATTCAGCCTACAGTAGCAGCCAATGTGTGGTGTTCAATGTAGGCCTACATTCCATGAGACTTTAGAAAAAACATGCATGGCTGGACACTAACCTGTTTATCCACTTGTCCTTCAGACAAGGAGGTGACTGAAAATGTTGTTGTTTGATACAGGAAACAACTTTACAAAATAAAATGTATTATTATTTCCATACCATTATTACAGAGAATCAGACACATTATGCTACCCTCTGCCTATTGGCTACTGTCCCTTTAAGACAAAAAAAGCTCTTGCTTTTCAAAGAAGTCTAGAAATGTACACGTTTTGTGTTCTTGTAGTCAGCAATATATAACTGGGCTAATAACTCACTAACTGGCAAAAGATATTAACAAAATGTGCATACATGGCTACATGCAGCTCTTGCTTTGATCTCAAAACAAACGCATCTACTCAAGACTACAGCTGTAAAAACAGTCCAGTACAATGTAAATGGGACAGCTCAATATATGGCAATGGCCTATTTGCATATAGGCCTACTGCACCTCTGATTGGTAATGCCGCCGCACTGGTCTGTGTAAACTGTAGAGAATAGGGTGAGTGGTGCGCAATATAAACCTACTCCGAAGCGTTCTGCGAACAGCAACATCTCTTGCATAAATCGTTTTGTTTCGATATGTTGCATTGAAAGTGGCTAATATTTCATTGACTCGATCACAATTTCAACAGTAAAGGGAAACTAGAAAGTTGAGTGAAGTTCAATATCGTGCTTCTCTCCMTGTGTGCTAGTCTGGGGGAGCTGCGTAGCAGTCTCGGGTCTAGTTTAGAGGGAACTTTGGTTATGATCAATCAGTATGGAATTCACTATGAAATGGCACCTAGTCACAGCATCATACTGCTGGCCGGTCATATCAATAATATAAAGTAGACGTACTGATGATCTTTACAGATATCTGTGATTTAGTGCTCCAAAACATTCAGCACAAAATGTTTCTGTAATTAACATGCATCTCTCCTGAAAGGCCACAGAGTGGCAGTCTGTCTTTTTTTTTAAACTCGGAGAGCAGTTGTTGTGGCTGTCAGCGTAAAGCCATTGCCGATCACATGGGTCTATAGAGAGATCATGTGACAGAAACTGAAACTGATAAAGCAGCGTTTCACAGTGAAATGAAAGTACAAGCCTTTCTTGGGAAATATAAACTGTAGAACGGAAGAATGTTACACGTCAGAGGCTTTTATGTGCTGGGAATACCATAGCACAATAACACAATTCCTGCTAGGTCTCGATGAGACAATAGATGGTTGAGATATATGCCAATGTTTATTTTATTAGTTAGGTAATATTGCTGTTGTGATTTAAGAACATGAAATACAATAGTTAAAATAAAAATGTTAATATTGTACTGTAATTTACCAACACCTAAAATCTTTTGTAATTCCTCCATTAACATAAATGCACTATTTATGTGAACATTTAACTTGCGCACACATCTCAAATTGGGACATAGTCAGTAAACCTTCCCACCCATAGGAGGCCGCCTTGGGTGCTACGTCACCACCTGACCCCAAGGTTCAGAGCACCAAGAGGGCCAGTGTGTCTGTAGTGCTCCCCAGTGCGCCCTCCAGCTCCAACAGCCTACCACAAGTAGGGCTCTCCAAACCTGTCCAGGGGGAACCCAATGAAGCCCCAGGAGAGGATGATGCTTCCAGAAACGATAATGTGAGTCTGAGAGAAAGACAATAATGGTCTTCAAATGTATCATTGCACACTTGGGTGATATCTATGTGTATACAGTGCATTCAGAAAGTATTCAGACCCATTTACCTTTTCCACATTTTGTTATGTTACAGCCTTATTCTAAAATTAATTAAATTGTTTTTTCCCCCTCATCAATGTCCATTGTTTTTCGCTTTGTCATTATGGGGTATTGTGTGTAGATTGAAGAAAAAAATACAATTTAATACATTTTAGAATAAGGCTGTAACGTAACAAAATGTGGAAAAAGTCAAGGGGTCTGAATACTTTCTGAATGCACTGTATATATGTCCTTGTATACTTCTTGCCAACAAATGACCAGACCTCTTCGTAGTGTATGTTGACTAATCACCGGTGTCTATCCTCAGTATATAAAGAAGCTTCACATGCAGGAGAGAGCCATAAAGGAGGTGAAACTGGCAATCAAGCCCTTCTACCAGAAGAAAGACATCACGAAGGAAGAGTACAAGGAAATTGTACGCAAGGCTGTCCAGAAGGTATACCCGATAATTGGCTCAAAATTTGTCATGTGGTTTGCAATTCCAAATTAAAATGATTTTTTTACGGGAACTGGAGAACATGCACATAATAATGAAACCAAAGATGTTTATCATGGGAGTAAATCTTTAGATCAGGTGTCTTTCATTGGTTGATGTAGGGGCTTGTCCCAACCTGTGTAATATGAGAGTTTAGATTTACAAGAATCGACTGAGTCTTCCACTAATTCTTGCAGTACATGACGAAAGACAGCCTGTGGCTGTGTTTCAAACTCATAAAAGACACACRGTCATCGCCTTATGCCCTTGGGAAGATTGGAKCGTAAGCCCCTCAGCCCTCGTTTTTGATCGAGTTTGTGAGTGTACAATTATGTTCACTTCGGGGCCTGAAACACCCCATAATTCAATTRGCGATGATTGTACATCCMCTAAAAAAAGTCAGCCAAAACTTAAAACCTCAACGTTAATATGGATAAGTCAACATACAAGTGTAAGTGAAAACTGATGTAAAAAGGTTAGAAATTGTGCTACTAATGCACATGACGGCACAAACACGTCTAGTAAAAGTAATTATGTTTTTGTTTGGTTATCTTTTGGAATTTGTAGAAATAAAAAAAAATCTTCAGAAGTTCCAGCTAGGCAGGCTAACATTAGTTAGCTAATTCATTTGCTAGTTATCATACAGTAGGCGTAGATTAATAATTATATAGTTAATATAAGTAGACATGCAATCATAATTGACTGTAGCGCATAWAAAGCACCCACAAGCTACCGGTGGCTGAAAACACAATCATCAAGGGATGAACAAGTGYRGAATTTCCAGGCAAGGGMGGGTCATTTTAAAAATCATTCCTCCCTCCCTCCCTTGCCCTGCAAGTGTAAACATGTCAYATGTCATCAGAAGTGTCCACTTAATTTGAGGGCTGAYGGGATAGGGTGTGTCTTTTAAGTGTTTGGAATGCAGCCCTTGTGTTTCACCGTGGATTAAAAATAAAATAATTTGACTGTTTCTAAATTGCTTCTCTAACTTGTATATGATTTGTTTTCCATTGTGATTCCAGGTCTGCCACAGTAAGAGTGGAGAGATCAACCCTGTYAAAGTGGCCATCCTGGTCAAAGCCTATGTGGACAAATACAAACATGACAGGAAACACAGGAAAGGAGAGGATGGAGGGAAGACAGAGGAGGCAGAAACTGATAGAACAAACGATCCAGAGACCCCATGAAATCATCCACAAGCACTCAGCCATTTTCACTAATTTAATAATTTCTGTTATCTTATCATGTCACAGGTTTTTAGGGGACTCAAGCAAGGGCTTATAGAAAGAGTGGCTCCAAATTTGATTTTTCTTTCATAGTTTTTAGTTGCGATAAAGTTATGTTCTGTCCATAGTAATTCACAGTTTCACAAAATCATGGAAGAGCCGTTTCGTTGAAAGAAGATGTGCAAGTAYCTTTTACTGCACCCAATGTTGTCTGGCACTTTGATTACCACTGACTGCCAAGCATCTGTTTTGAATTGAATTTGTTTCCAGGTTCACCCGGGGCCAGACCATGTAGATGTACTTTGTTGGTCTAGCTTGGTCTACTCTGTATGAGGCTAGCACAGAGATTCTGTCTTAAAGAGACAGCTCTCAGTCAAGAGAGGCTAAGGGATAATGTGAAGCAGCTATTTCTACTGGCAAAATGTCTGAATAGAAGCAGTGGTGGCTTTTTATTTTGTATCTTTTGGGCAGTAGAGGGGTATTTTTAAAAGAATGCCACAATGCAGAAAAATACCAGTATGCAATTTTTTGGGAAAAGGAAAAGGAGAAACAATTACTTCAGATTTTAGATTTGGTGTAATATTGATTTTGAATGATCATTATGTACGCCCTTCCAGTTGTTAGCAGCCTACCGGGAATTCACAAATGTATATTGTTTATGGTCCTGGATGAAGTTTGTTGTTTTTGTGAATGTCTCAGTGCTATGGAACTGTGGATCCGATGGAGTGCTGGTTGACCATACAGTATGTGGCTCTGCACATAGTGTCTGTCCTCTTCAGTGGTGCTCAGATTGTCAACGCTCCTCTGGTCTCTATTGGCAGAATACTAACTTGAGATGAGGGCACACAACTCAGACTTCCTCKAAAAATCTCCCATTGATCATCAATGCATGGTTGTTGAGAAAGTTTGAGTTGTGTGAATTTTCTCAAGTTTGGACTAGGCCCAAAGTGTCTACTGGTTTTAATCCTACCTTTTCATCAGGTTTTGATTAAGACAGTAAACCAGGTGATGTGACTGCATTCATCAGCTTTAATTTATCAATTGACCAGTCATTTGCCAATGATRAGTGAAAACCAGCAGACACTGGAGTTTATATACGTTTTGTGAATACTGCACCTTCACCTGTGTTTTCTCTTAGTTTAACGTTCGTCTAGAATCAATTGACTAGTCCTGTTGTATATTTGCAACAGGCTAACAAGTCATAAGACAAAGCTTATCATGCCTGTCTTGCAGCCTAATCAATGTTTTTCCCATTTCTTCACACATTCACACTTGGTTATGAACTCAACTAGTTGCTCACATTTCTTCTGAAAGACTGTTCAATTCCAAAAGCTTATTTTCCAGTTTGAATAATGTGCAATAACCCTTATTCTTGACACTGGTCGGACAGAGTTTGTTCTTTGTCACAAACAAASTAGATTTGTTTTAGTCCTTGCAAATATTGGCAGACTTGTAGTTGCGAACTTGGAAATTGTTAATCAAGTAATAATCCATAATCCTAGTTAAGGCCAGGATGTTTTTGATAACGACATGACCTGACAAACACTCTTAACGAGGGGCCAAAGGATTTCCTAGTCAGGTGTCGTGGGTGGGAGAAACCCCTGGCCCTAGTCATACGGTATTCAATTCATGCCATTCGTAATCACTGTTTCTCATTGGTGGAAGTGGTTCACTTCCTTCCTGCTAATGAATACTWCTTACAACTGTACCTGAAAACGGTTGACCTTCTCTACTTATTTTCAAAGACTCCTCTAGATCTCTTCTAAAAGTTTATTTGTAGAAAGGTGCGTTAAAGTATATCCCCCTATCTTTTCCATTTTGTCGTTGGCATGTTCCCATTCTGTGTGTGTAGTAGAATGGATGTGTGTGGACCTGCCACCTGTCTTGTCCTATACCTATATTCACATTTCAAATCGGTCCCTAGATTATATCTGCTTGGCACTTCTGTAGACCTAAAAGGATTGGATTGGTGTATCAGAGGGCCAGATGGAGTTMCTACCAAATTGTGTATACTGTACCTGCAGTATCTGATCCTTTCAGATCTACTTGAAGTGTCTCGGGGTTGATTGGAATTGAGTTTACGTACTTTGTTTTTGAGAGGAGTGGGGAAAGGAGGTGCTTGAGTTAAATGTATTTTGTTTTTTCTCCTTCATTACTTGATCTTATAGGGCAAGTGCTTCAGAGGGAACACAAAATGATAAGTAAAATAAAATACATTTTTGTCCCAATTTACTTTTTTTGTGGTGTTCGTTTTACTAACATGCTAAATTTAAGGGTGGGGTGAAGATATATTTTGTTACTGAATGGGCAACATTTGATTATATAAGGCTGGATATTTCAAGGGTCGGGGTTATATTATTTTCAGTTCAATTCCCGTCAAATGTTAAAGCTAGAATCCTCAGTTGCTACATCCATTTTTGGACTTATAAATTAATATATATATACCCATTGATTCTTGAATATAACTTAAATGCCTCATGAGCTGTTGTACCCCATCAGAACCCAAGATAAGATTGTTTTACTCCAATATAAGCAAACACTGTATAGCCTCAACATGGTTAAAACTATAATTTTGATGATATGGATGGTCAGTCCAAGCAGCCATAGCTCTCCACGTCTGGATTTGAGGTTACATTTCTCCAGGCCCTTCAGCTTTTTACTTAGGTGGGGTGTCCCCTTTTTCAACTGTGCATTCTAGCTTTAAAGCWGCCATTACACTTCTCCATAGGAATTCATTTTAAAGCCTGAATTGACTGGAATGAAGGTGGAAACCCTGCCTAATTGTCACCCACTCTGCTGTAGTTTTCTGAGTAATGGTTTGCTCTGAGCCAGTGGAGAGGGTTCTCTGCCCCTCTGTGCTATTCTTACTGCTGCCTTGACTGTCGCACTGGGCCTGGAGGTCCCACTCGACTGTACACATCTGGGACAATCTATTTAATAAAACAATTTGATTGGTATTCATTTTATTTCTCACCATTGAAATAAATACATTAAGATAAATCCCAGGGTATTAGGAGTCTCAAAGTATTATCAAATATATTTAAAAGCTCTCTTCAGTGTTTATTCAAGGCTACAAAGTCAACCCTACCAAACTCAGTGGCCTAAGTATCTATCCAAACACCCCCCCCCCCTCCCTTTTATCAGTGTTAAGCATGATCACTGACAAGACAACTTTACTTCATAAACCTGATGAGTACTACTAGCAGTGAAAATCATTCCTAGATGAAAGCAACTGGTTCATTTTATGCATGTTTTTTTAGCCAAAGGAACCCACTTGACTTGCATCATGTTTGCAACAGCACTGGTGAACATGATATCYTTTGTGTTAGACAAAGTAACTGCTCTAGGGGCCTCAGGACTACCTGGCTGTCCCCAAGCCACCCTGTCATATACAGTTCTGCCTGCTACTATGGAACCCTGATTGGTGTTACTCTGTCTGGGACTTGCTGTTGACCCTCTTGGACCTGCTTTCTCAACCTCAATGCTTGGTAATGGATTTTTTTTTTTTTTTTTTTCCCTCTTGGACCTGCTTTCTCAACCTCAATGCTTGGTAATGGATTTTTTTTTTTTTTTAAATACAAATACTTACTCCTTAAGTGTTAAACAGCTGCACTCTATATAACCGCTGGTTATTATTTGACCCAGTTGGTCTTTGAACATTTTAAGAAGTCTTGAAGATCTGGCCATGTAGCCTGAATCTCCTGACGGCAAAGGCAGAAGAGGTTTGGCCACCACTCAGAGCCTAGTTCCTCTAGGTTTCTGCCTTTCTAGGGAGTTTTTCCTAGCTGCATTGCTTGCCCTTTGGGGTTTTAGACTGGGTAGCACTTAGACAACTGCTAAAGTAAAAATTACTTTAAAATATATTTGATTGATAGAAACATAAGGTGTTTGATGCCGCTAGCTAGGAGGGATGACATACATTACTAAAGTAAACATTTCATAAATCACTGGGTAAAATCATGTAAACCAAAGTAAGGAAACAAGGCAAAGTTTATTGATCTTGTTTTGCAATACTATACAATGTGATTTTCAATGCCAGGGTGAAGTTTGCTCACTTTCAGTACAATAAAACAGATTTTTCAATACAAAAGAGAACAGAAGGGTTGAGCGACCTAGACAGGTTTAAAGTGTGGCCCATAGGGCCAGAAGGGAATTCAGTAGAAGAGAAAATACCACTAAATGATACATGAACACATTAAAACACGCAGCGATAGTGATTTGATGTATATTTAAAATATATATATATAAACATCACATTCTGTTAACCTGTCAAGAGAAGTACGGCCTATACTACTGCATGACACTGACAGAAATGATACAGATCAGAATAACCTAACCCAGGGCTCTCCAACCCTGTTCCTGGAGAGCTACCATCCTGTAGGTTTTCGCTCCAACCCCAGTTGTAACTAACCTGAGTCGGCTTATCAACCAGCTAATTATTCAAGTCTGGTGCGCTAGATTAGGGTTGAGTGAAAACCTATAGGACTGTAGCTCTCCAGGAACAATGTTGGAGAGCCCTGATCTAACACCAACATTTGTCTGACTTTCAAAGATCTACAAGTTTGAGTCGTACACAGTTGCATTATATCCACTTGCTAAGCATTTCTTTCCWGTTGGAAGATTAAATTAAGTGATACAGTAGTGCGGTACCGGTTCTAGATAGGGGCTGGTGATGTGGTACAATTGGTGGTCTAGAAGTACTGCCCCATGGCGTGCTGTGGGCCGTCGGGCCAGGTGGCATTGATGAGCTCCATCAGGCTGTTGTGGTGGGAGATCTGCAGGCTGATGTTGTCATTCTGAAGGGACGACGCCCCCTCCTCCTGGGCCACCTCGTGGAAGTAACGACAGATCAGGGGAACCACCTGGAAGAGAAGGGGAATAGGAGAGAGGGAATGAGATAGAGGTGGAGAGAAGACATTTAAAAAATAGGATATGCAGTACACTGTATATAGGTTTGTTCTAGGGCAGGGCTRTCCAACCCGGTTCCAGGAGAGTGACCCTCCTGGGGTTGATGTGAACCTACAGTTGGAACTAAGCTGATTCAGCTTTTCAACCAGCTAATTATTCAAATCAYGTGTGCAAGATTAGGGTTGGAGCAAAAACCTACAGGATGGTAGAGTTGGAGAGCCATGTCTGGTTATGTTAGTATTCTGCCTGTTGCCTTACTGATTTAAAGCTCATGAAAGGGTTACCTTGACYACAATGAGTTTCTTCTCCAGGGGTTTTCCGTCAGGGAACTTCTCGCCAAAGCACATGTGGATGGTATAGTCAGGAGAGCCTCGCTTGTTCTCCTTAAACGCTATCAGCTCTGAAAAAGGTTGATGGTTGTCAAAGCGCTGACAGACAGAGAAATGTGTACATAAACTGCAAAAGTTCCTTTCAGGACCCGGTCTTTCAAAGAATTTGTAAAAATCCAAATAACTTCACAGATCTTCATTGTAAAGGGTTTAAACACTGTTTCCCATGCTTGTTCAATGAACCATAAACAATTAATGAACATGCACCTGTGGAACAGTCGTGAAGACACTAACAGCTTACAGATAGTAGGCAATTAAGTCAGTTCTGAAAACTTAGGACACTGAAGAGGCCTTTCCTCAGACTCTGAAAAACACCAAAAGAAAGATGCTCAGTGTCCCTGCTCATCTGCGTGAACATGCCTTAGGCATGCTGCAAGGAGGCATGCTGCAAGGAGGCATGCTGCAAGGAGGCATGCTGCAAGGAGGACTGCAGATGTGACCAGGGCAATAAATTGCAATGTCCGTACTGTGAGACGCTTAAGACAGCGCATTAAGTACTGCAGTGAATCTCCTCATGGACTGCATCAGATTTGCCAGTTCTTTGAGATGTTACCCCACTCTTCCACCAAGGCTCCTGCAAGTTCCCAGATATTTCTGGGAGGGGAGGGGGGCCCTAGCCCTCACCCCCCCGATCCAACAGGTCCCAGATGTGCTCAATGGAATTGAGATCCGGGCTCTTCGCTGGCCATGGCAGAACACTGACATTCCTGTCTTGCAGAAAATCACACACAGAACAATCAGTATGGCTGGTGGCATTGTCATGCTGGAGGGTCATATCAGGATGAGCCTGCAGGAAGGGTACCACGTGAGTGAAAAGGATGTCTTCCCTGTAACGCACAGCGTTGAGATTGAGCTTGTCATAGCAGGCAGTCCGATGAGTGCCTGTTGACACACCGCCCCAGACCCTGATGGACCCTCCATCTCCAAATCGATCCCGCGCCAGAGTACAGGCCTCGGTGTAAATCTCATTCCTTTGACGATAAACGCGAATCCGACCATCACCTCGTGAGACAAAACCGTGACTCGTCATTGAAGAGCACTTTTTGCCAGTCCTGTCTGGTCCAGCGACAGTGGGTTTGTGCCCGTAGGTGACGTTGCCGGTGATGTCTGGTGAGGACCTGCCTTACAACAGGCCTACAAGCCCTCATCCAGCCTCTCTCAGCCTATTGCGGACAGTCTGAGCACTGATGAGGATTGTGCGTTCCTGGTGTAACTCGGGCAGTTGTTGTTGCCATCCTGTACTTGTCCCGCAGGTGTGATGTTCAGATGTACCGATCCTATGCAGGTCTTGTTACACGTGGTCTGCCACTGAGGACGATCAGCTGCTCATTCCTGTCTCTCTGTAGTGCTGTCTTAGGCGTCTCACAGTACGGACATTGCGATTTATTGCCCTGGCCACATCTGCAGTCCTCATGCCTCCTTGCAGCATGCCTKAGSCATGTTCACYCAGATGAGCAGGGACCCTGAGCATCTTTCTTTTGGTGTATTTCAGAGTCAGTAGAAAGGCACCTTCAGTGTCCTAAGTTTTCAGAACTGTGACCTTAATTGCCTACCGTCTGTAAGCTGTTAGTGTCTGAACGACCGTTCCACCGGTGCATGTTCATTTACTGTTTATGGTTCATTGAACAAGCATGGGAAACAGTTTTAAACCCTTTACAATGAAGATCAGTGAATTTATTTGGATTTTTAAAAATTATCTTTGAAAGACAGGGTCCTGAAAAAGGGACGCTTCTTTTTTTGCTGAGTTTGTGAGATATATATATATATATATAACACAATGTCGGACAGTGAGCCATATTTACCATTTTTGTACTGCTGGAAGCTCAACAGTTGTACCATTTCATTTTGGGGCATCTTCCTGGGTTCAGGGTGTGCCTCTCTGGGGTCGCTAGTACTGGAGAACACGTGGCACTTGTCCTGCCGGTAACCATAGATACCAGTGTTTTGTACCTCGAGGAGAAGACCCCTTTGAACGCTTCCTAGGATGCAGTTGGTGTATTCAATCTGGTATAATTGAGGCACAAAGAAGTTAGTCTTGGAATAAAATTTRGCTTGTCTCCAGTGCGTCTTGTTGCTATGTATATTGCTAGGGAATTAACCAGTCAGTTTCATATAAAGATTAGTGATGCACCGATTACATTTTTTTTGGCCGATAGCTATATTTTCCTTGCCAAAAAACCTGATACCGATATTTACATTTTAGCAGCCTTTTAAGCATTCGGAACAACTTCCGGTGAAACTGGAGGGCACGTAATTCAAACAATAAAAATTATGGATATTAAACATTTAGGTACATAAGTGTCTTATATCAGCTGAACGCTTAAATTCTTGTTAATCTAACTACTCTGTCCGATTTACAGTAGCTATCACAGTGAAAACATGCCATGCGATTGTTTGAGGACGGCYCCCCACATCAAAATATTTTTCTACCGGCACAGGTTTCATACAATTCAACAATTAAATATTCACTTTTTGAAAATCTTCCTCTGATTTGTCATACAAAGGGTCCCAGCGTATCACATGTCGTCGTTTTGTTAGATAAAATCCTTTATTATATCTCAAAAAGTCTGTTTAGTTGGCGCCATCGATTTGAGTAATCCACTCATTCAATTTGCAGAGAAAGGAATCAGAAAATCTACCCCTAAACTTTGTTTCAACAAGTCAAAATACATTTCTATTTACTCCTCAGATACCCTAAAAATGTTAATCAAACTTGTTGACCAATCAGGACTGCACGTCACATAATTTAAACATTTTTTTACGTAGTTATTACACTATCACTCGTATTTCATATGTCACAACGATTCATATGCTACGCTGCTGGTAAAGTGTCTCGTGCACCTACAGTGCTGGTCATAAAAATAAACTAGCTCATGTATGCAAACAATGTTCTTCCCCAAAAACATAGCAAAATAACAATCGTTTCAGTAGCTAGTTAGCTATATAGTTAGCTAGCTAAGTGTCATCTAAAAGAACCCTAATTTATAGTTCTTATTTGATTAATGGTGGCCGGACGCATCTACGTGAAGCTAGCCACAATAAATTAGCCATCTTAAATAAGCATGCCCCTTTCAATTAACCCCCCCCCCCCTAAAAACAGATAGTCCTTGTGTAACGGATGTGAAATGGCTAGCTAGTTAGCGGTGGTGCACGCTAATAGCGTTTCAATCGGTTACGTCACTCGCTTTGAGACCTTGAAGTAGTGGTTCCTCTTGCTCTGCAAGGGCAGCGGCCTTTGTGGAGCGATGGGAACGATACTTTGTGGTGTGACTGTTGTTGATGTGTGCAGAGGTTCGCGCCCGTGTCGGGGCGAGGGACGGTCTAAAGGTGAACTGTTACACTTGGTTCACTCCAGACCTGACTGCCCTTGATCAGCACAAAAACACCCTGTGGGCGTACTGCACTAGCTTCGAATAGTCTCCGCGATATGCAACTTTTTCAGGAAGTCAGGAACCAATACATAGTCAGTTTGAAAAGCTAGCCTTTGCTTTCCTAACAGAAATTGCATGCTGCAGCGCACTAATTCCAAAAGTTGTTGGGACACTAAAGTCCATGGAGAATAAGAGTACCTCCTCCCAGCTGCCCACTGCACTGAGACTTAGGAAACACTCACCACCTGAATCCACGATAATTCAATAAGCATTTCTCTACGGCCGGCCATGCTTTCCACCTGGCTACTCCAACCCCGGCCAACAGCTCTGCACACCCCGCAGCAACTGGCCCAAGTCCCCATCCCCCCACTTCTTCACCAAATCCAGACAACTGATGTTCTGAAAGAGCTGCAAAATCTGGATCCATACAAATCAGCTGGGCTAGACAATCTGGACCCTCTTCCTAAAAATTATTCGCCGCCATTGTTGCAACCCCCTATTACTAGTCTGTTCAACCTCTTTTGTATCATCTGAGATTCCTAAAGATTGAAACGCGTCGTGTCATCCCCTCTTCAAAGGGGGAGACACTCTAGACCCAAACTGTTACAGACCTATAGCCATCCTGCCCCCTGCCTTTTTAAATCTTCCGAAAGCCAAGTTAACAGATCACCGACCATTTTCAAATCCCACAGTAGCTTCTCCGCTATGCAATCTGGTTTTCAAGCCATCTTCGTCGACCTGGCAAAGGCTTTCGACTGTCAATCATCCGCATTCTTATCGGCAGACTCAACAGCCTTGGTTTCTCTAATGACTGCCTCGCCTGGTTCACCAACTACTTCTCAGAACAGAGTTCAGTGTGTCAAATCGGGAGCCTGTTTGTCCGGAACTCTGGCAGTCTATGGGGGTGCCACAAGGGTTCAATACTCGGGGCGACTCGTCGCTGTGTGTATATATATATATATATATATATACTATATTATTTATATATAGTATATCACAAAAGTGAGTACACCCCTTCAACATTTTTTGTAAATATTTGAGTATATCTTTTCATGTGACAACACTGAAGAAATAACACTTTGCTACAATGTAAAGTAGTGAGTGTACAGCTTGTATAACAGTGTAAATGTGCCGTCCCCTAAAATAACTTACACAGCCATTAATGTCTAAACCGCTGGCAACAAAAGTGAGTACACCCCTAAGTAAAAATGTCCAAATTGGGCCCAAAGTGTCAATATTGTGTGTGGCCACCATCATTTTCCAGCACTGCCTTAACCCTCTTGGGCATGGAGTTCACCAGAGCTTCACAGGTTGCCACTGGAGTCCTTTTCCACTCCTCCATGACGACATCACGGAGCTGGTGGATGTTAGAGACCTTGCACTCCTCCACTTTCCGTTTGAGGATGCCCCACAGATGCTCAATAGGGTTTAGGTCTGGAGACATGCTTGGCCAGTCCATCACCTTTACCCTCAGCAAGGCAGTGGTCGTCTTGGAGGTGTGTTTGGGGTCGTTATTATGTTAGAATACTGCCCTGTGGCCCAGTCTCCGAAGGGAGGGGATCATGCTCTGCTTCAGTATGTCACAGTACATGTTGGCATTCATGGTTCCCTCAATGAACTGTAGCTCCCCAGTGCCGGCAGCACTCATGCAGCCCCAGACCATGACACTCCCACCACCATGCTTGACTGTAGGCAAGACACACTTGTCTTTGTACTCCTCACCTGGTTGCCGCCACACACGCTTGACACCATCTGAACCAAATAAGTTTCTTGGTCTCATCAGACCACAGGACATGGTTCCAGTAATCCATGTCCTTAGTCTGCTTGTCTTCAGCAAACTGTTTGCAGGCTTTCTTGTGCATCATCTTTAGAAGAGGCTTCCTTCTGGGCCGACAGCCATGCAGACCAATTTGWTGCAGTGTACGGCGTATGGTCTGAGCACTGACAGGCTGACCCCCCACCCCTTCAACCTCTGCAGCAATGCTGGCAGCACTCATACGTCTATTTCCCAAAGACAACCTCTGAATATGACGCTGAGCACGTGCACTCAACTTCTTTGGTTGACCATGGCGAGGCCTGTTCTGAGTGGAACCTGTCCAGTTAAACCGCTGTATGGTCTTGGCCACCGTGCTGCAGCTCAGTTTCAGGGTCTTGGCAATCTTCTTATAGCCCAGGCCATATTTATGTAGAGCAACAATTCTTTTTTTCAGATCCTCAGAGAGTTCTTTGCCATGAGGTGCCATATTGAACTTCCAGTGACCAGTCAGTATGAGGGAGTGTGAGAGCGATGACACCATATTTAACACACCTGCTCCCCATTCACACCTGAGACCTTGTAACACTAACGAGTCACATGACACCGGGGAGGGAAAGTGGCTAATTGGGCCCAATTTGGACATTTTCACTTAGAGGTGTACTCACTTTTGTTGCCAGCGGTTTAGACATTAATGGCTGTGTGTTGAGTTATTTTGAGGGGACAGCAKATTTACACTGTTATACAAGCTGTACACTCACTACTTTACATTGTAGCAAAGTGTCATTTCTTCAGTGTTGTCACATGAAAAGATATACTCAAATATTTACAAAGATGTGAGGGGTGTACTCACTTTTGTGATATATATAGCTCTCTCAATGATGTCACTCTTGCTGCTGGTGATTCTCTGATCCACKTATACGCAGACGACACTATCCTGTATACATCAGGCCTTTCTTTGGACACAAACGAGCTTCAACGCCATACAACGCTCCTTCCATAGCCTCCAACTGCTTTTAAAATGCTAGTAAAACGAAATGCACGCGCTTCAACCGATCGCTGCRCGCACCCGCATCACTACTCTGGACGGTTCTGACTTAGGTATTTATAGTTGTCCACATATTCTAGGTGTCTGGCCAGACTGTAAACTCTCCTTAGACTCATTAAGCATCTCCAAATCCAAAATTAAATCTAGAGTCGGCTTCCTATTTCACAACAAAGCCTCCTTCACTCATGCTGCCTAACATACCCRCGTAAAACTGACTATCCTACCGATCCTTGACTTCGGCGATGTAATTTAAAAAAAAGTCTCCAACACTCTACTCAGCAAATTGGATGCAGTCTATCACAGTGCCATCCGTTTTGTCACCAAAGCCCCATATACTACCCACCACTGCGACCTGTATGCMCTCYTTGGCTGGCCCTCACTACATATTTGTCGCCAAACCCACTGGCTCCAGGTCATCTAAAAGTCTTTGCTAGGTAATGCTCTGTCTTCTCACTGGTCACCATAGCAACACCCACCCGTAGCATGTGCTCCAGCAGGTATATTTCACTGGTCCATCCCCAAAGCCAACACCTCCTTTCCTTCCAGTTCTCTGCTGCCAATGACTGTAACGAATTGCAAAGATCACTGAAGTTGGAGACACATCTCCCTCACTGAAGTTTAAGCGTCAACTGTCAGAGCAGCTTACCGATCGCTGCACACAGCCCATCTGTAAATAGCCCATCGAACCACCTACCTCATCCCCATATTTGTTTTTCTGCTCTTTTGCACACCAGTATTTCTACTTGCACATCCTTATCTGCACATATCACACCAGTTTAAATTGCTCAATTGTAATTACTTCACCACTATTGGCCTATTTATTGCCTTACCTCATTTGCACACACTGTATACAGCTTTTTCTATTGTGTTKTTGACTGTACATTTGTTTATCCCATTTGTAACTGTTGTTTTTGTCGCASTGCTTTGCTTTATCTTGGCCAGGTCGCAGTTGTAAATGTGAACTTGTTCTCAACTGGCCTACCTGGTTAAGTAAAATGTGGACTTTTCCGTTACATTTATTTTGAAGGCTGTCATTGACAGTGATGCAAATTGTAGATTTATGCCATAATGGAATAGATCATGCTAAACAAGGTTGGAATGTTGTTAATTTGACAAATCTGTTGAAATCACACTGGACGTAATACACTTTAGAATTGCATTGGAGGCATGCTGTACAGTGAAAAAAAGTCTTACCTATGGATTGTGGATCAATGACATGGGCTATCAGTCTACTCAGTGACACCCAGAGAACATTATCATAGCTCTTATTGCAGGACTCTGAAACTGAATTAAGCCACATTTGTCAACCTGTGTGTATTGAACAATATTCCAGAGGAAAAACAATACTGAATCAAATCAGTTTATTTGTCACGTGCGCCGAATACAACAGGTGTAGACCTTACAGTGAAATGTTACTTACAGGCTCCAACCAATAGTGCGAAAAAGGTGTGTGTGTGGGTAAGTAAAGAAATAAAACAGTAAAAAGACATTTGAAAATAAGAGTAGCAAGGCTATATACAGACACCGGTTAGTCAGGCAGTATGTACATGTAGGTATGGTTAAAGTGACTATGCATATATGATGAACAGAGTAGCAGTAGCGTAAAAAGAGGGGTTGGRGGGTGGTGGGACACAATGCAGATAGCCCGGTTAGCCAATGTGCYGGAGCACTGGTTGGTCGGGCCAATTGAGGTAGTATGTACCGCGTGGATGTTTTGGTGTCTGATTACTCAATTCCCAACATCGTACTCAGAGTTGACTGTTACCATTTCATTGATCCCCAATCCTTAGGTAAAGCTGTACAGTGCAATATGAATGTCAATACACACCATAGGCTGACTGGGGAGGTGATTTCACAGTCACGTGATAAGAGCTACAATGCTAATATTTGCATTAACTCTTCAAAGTTGTGTTCTGTGGGTGTCACAGAGTAGACTGACACCCCATTTTATTGCTTCACATTCCAACCTTTTTTTAACATTATCTAGTCCAAATATAGCATCATTCCACCAATTGTAACCTTCTGCATCACTTTCAACTAGGTACTTTTATTTTGAAGGCATACTGCAAATTCCACTATTGTGCCTAATCCTTATTGTGGCTAGCTTCACAACACAACCCGGTCAGGTCGAGCGTCACTAGCCAGATGAAGCTAGCTGGCTGCTTATAACGTTAGCTTTGGGCAACAGGGTTAAGTAGCTGGCTAGCCATTTATTTTCATGAACTGAAGTTCAATAGGTGAACAATAGTTACTCAAGGATTCCTAAATCATTTCTAAGAATAGTGAAAATGGACTGCAGTTTCTACTGGTCATATTGGTGTTAGCTAGGTACCAAGCTAAAGCTAGCTAGCCCAGAAGTTGCAGTCAAACAAATAATGCAGTATTGTAAATACAGCTCGTGGCCGGTGTTTGCAGACTTTTTTTTTGTACAGCTTTGACAGTGCTACTGATAGTGGTACTTGGCTTACACGTGCAAATTCAGAACACACAACATTCTATAATAGAACAATGTTATTTGACATGTATTTTTTTGTACACACAGACTCAAACTGTGTTCCATAGTATGTCGTGAAGCTATTACTGTGGAACTCCGTTAGGGCAACATCTGAACATTAGCACACTTGGTAACGTTAGTGTGTACCGGTTCTCAGCCAGTCGCGAAAGCCAACATCACCCGCGACAGAACGGTTGATTGTCAAGGGCAATGAATCCATTATCTTGGCGTTAATGGATTTTGCCTTTGAGTTTTCGCTGAAATGTTCTTACTCTTTTAAATGACTGCCTGACTTGTTAACTGCTCGATCCACACAGCAGACATTGTGGGCTAGGTTAGGAATGCGGTGTTGCATGTTTAGCGCAAAATTGTACGTGGCGTCATATGTATGCACGTCAGCTTTGAGGTCGGTTTTTCACGTCGCCGTTAAACTAGACATCGGGCGATACCGATGTTGGCATTTTTAGCTAATAGCGTCTGATTCTGATATGTTCACCGATATATATCGTACATCCCTAATAAAGACACATATTGGAAAACCACAGGCATGTACACAGAACCACAGATAGTGCAGGTGAATGGTAGCAGCACCAGGTGGGCTTCTGTACTGTACCTGTTTGTGGTCTGGCAGCCCGTATGTGCTGGGGAAGCAGAGGGGCTGGGTGTTGGGCTCGAGAGCATTACACTGGTAGTGGAGCTGAACCCTGGGGCCTGACACCTGGGTCTTTCGCATCTCGCTCCCCCTATAGGAGATGGTGATCTCCAAGTCCCAGAGGGATGAGTTGGTGGCAGGCAGGTTGAGCAGGGCATCCGGATTTACTGTTGGGAGATCGGAAAGGTCATCAAATAAGTCACATTGTACTGCATGAGTGAAATGCACTTTATTTTCCAGTACAGAAAAGACATGGTAAAATGCTATTTACACAACAAGTTGGATGTGTGGATTTTTCCTTGACTTGTGGCTGTATGGCCCTGGCATACCTTGGTAGTATGGCTGCTGTACMAGGACTGGTGGCACTGGGTAGTGTGTGTGTACCGGTATAGAGTTCTCTTGAGAAGAAAAAGAGTTGTGTCATATGTCATTATCAAGCTTTTTCCAGAATTTGTATTTAAAATGTTTGTCATTAACAACCCATTGTAAGGAGTTACTTTCTACAGGTGGGGAGGTGCTGTACCTGTGTGTTGGATCAGGTRTAGGGGGTTCAAGGTTAGGTTGCTAAAGTTCAGTATATCATGCTGTTTGGAGGGGGGAAAAATACATTCAGATTTAACAAGTTTGTCTTTTTTTTTTTTTWATACTAGAATCATTGTTTCTATCAGGGCAGGGTTAAATAACCAGCTCCTGGTTCAATATAGATGTACTGTTACTATACCTCCATGCCTGGGGGAGTGTTTTCTGTAGGGGTGAGAGCACAGTCAATGCCATAGTTCTCCAGAGTGATTTTTTCTATGTGCGGGCTCTCATAGTTATCTGTAAAAAAAAAAAAAAAAAAAGTAAAAAAAAAATGCATTTAAAACAATTGGGGCAAGAGGAGACTCCAGTTGGCTACCTGAGCTAATGCCTAGGCTTTAGTTCAGCAGGCAAACAGTCTTGTGGCACTTAAGTTACACAAGCCARAGTGATCTTACACTCATTGATGACCAGGTAGACTTTATGGGGGTCGTTTGAGTCCTTGGAGTGGTCTTCCACCATCTTGAAACGCCTGCACAGGCTGTTCAGTGCAGAGCGGAAGTTGGTCTTCCACTTWGCCTTGTCATTGCGATGCTCATTGATTTTCCCACTGACCACTGCCCATTCCTGTAACCAGATAATTGATGTGCCATAGAATTGAACTGTCATCATAACAAGTTACTTATTAGATCATTATACATACAACATGTAATGATTCATGCACTGCAGTTCACAATCAAGCCACAGCCTCAATTGCCTGGAATTTCTGCAGAGCTCTGGCCACCTTCCACAATATATTCCTTACCCTGAATATTTTAAGGTCGTCCTCGGAGCAATCCTTCCTAGAATTGTGTTTCCACGGGACTCTGAACTTATTGTTGTCAATAAAGAACAAACCGGTGTATTGCTCGGTCCGCACCTGTTCTATCAGCCAGTCACCGAACTGAGGTTTGCAGCTGAAACATGCAGGGAGAAAGCAAATAGCCTACATACTTATAAAAAGAGGGGCAGTATATCGGCAACATTGGTGAGTGAAGTGTCATTGAAAGAGCACGTCTTTATTCCAGAGAGAGACTACCATTGCACTACCTCGCAACAATCAATGAAATATGTAACATTGTTTTTTTTAACAGTAGCCTAAAAGCACAGTACATTCACTAAGCATAGCCGAGCTCTTGAAAATATCAATCGAACTCTATTCTACATTTATCAATTTAACTACTATAATCTGCAGATTACTAGAAAATGATCTCTGTTTACCTGACGTACAGATATGAAAAATGTTACTTACCTTTGCATCTTTAATGCTGAAACGCGTCGGCTATTTCTGTTTGACTGTGGACGTGTACTACTATGTYAGTGTTCTAATTGTTTTCAGTTCAATGCCGGGCAGGGACGTTTTATAGGCGTCGTGATGTCATATAGTTGGACTTCCCCATTGAACAGAGATGACGAGATTAATGTATTATGTATTCTCACAGTTGGTTGTGTACCTTAATCTATTGCACCTATGTGTATCCAACTCATTGATTGAGTGTAACAAATTGTGTTGAGCATTGAGAAACGTCGGTCTGAAAGTGAAAATTATGCTGAGACGATAGATCGCACATTCTTGATTGCATCATCTTCTTGTTCAGTCAACAAATTATAACGAAACAAGCAAAATGGGCAATTTTTCTGCAATCAAACTGTGTCAGGGTCATTAATATACAACACATAATAGGCTGTATCATAACCAGTGGCGACCCTTCATTCAGGGCAGGTGGGGCTCTGAGACCCACATTTTTTGGGAGACCCACATTTTTTGGGGCCCCCCCCCAAAAACAATATAAATATTATTTTTTTGTGGGGCTTGTATGTTATTTTGGCATTAATACGTGTCTCATATCAGTTTGCAAACAATGTAAAAAAATATATATATATATATATATATATATATATTGTAATGACCCTGGGTTTATAAGCTCGGAAATCGACTCTACCGCACAAGCATGCTTTTCGCGCTGGACCTCGGGCTAGAAGGTCAAGGGTTCGAGACCTGCTCCCTCCTGTTTCATTACATTGGTGTCAGAAGTGATCGGACCTTGCATRCACGACAGTGTGTGTGCTTGGCCGGTGAGCGCGTTCCTGTAAGACATAGAGTCGCAAGCTAGCGCGAGGACGCGCTCTTTGAAAGGAGGGAGTAGTGTAATGACCCTGGGTTTAAGRGTAGAAATCGACTCTACCACASGAGCATGCTTTTGCGGCAGAGWCGATAGCGCGCCGGACTTCGGGCTAGAAGGTCGAGGGTTCGAGACCTGCTCCCTGCTGTTTCATTACAATGTATATATATATATATATATATAATTGAGTTAATAAAGCCGCATACAACCACGGTCTCTTTTTTGTTTTCTTGAGTAAGGCAGCTCCAAAATGCAGGTGTTTCAGCCTAGCTCAGTGCTTTCTGTGGTGGTGGGGCGGATCAGCAGAAAATAGGAGCATTGCACCGTGATTGGCTCAGAAATCTGTCACTTATGGGGACCTTCTGCAATCGCCTAGCTTCAGTCCTTTAGTAATGGTAGACATCCAAAGTTTCAGCCCTTTGGGTCCTACCATAGTTATATTACAAGTTCCCTTTCAAGAAGGCTCAAGGTCATT
Organism: Salvelinus sp. IW2-2015; assembly: GCF_002910315.2. NCBI lineage: Eukaryota > Metazoa > Chordata > Actinopteri > Salmoniformes > Salmonidae > Salvelinus > Salvelinus sp. IW2-2015. Next base: position 30,389,723 of record NC_036866.1, read on the forward strand.
GGTCACAGAAATGACGTCAAATCACGTTATATGTACAGTAGTTTGATTGGACTGATCATGTCAACATCATACTTTCCCAATCTTAGTTAGCAGTCATCATCATGAATCAAGTCTACTGGCAAATTGTTTTTAATCCTTGTCATATGAAGAGAAATAATGAAGAGAAAATATAGATAAAACGTATCGGCGCTCATCTGCCATTGGACATAAACATTACACAAGTTGGAAATCGCGAATTCAACAATGAGTTGTTTGGAAGGAATCAGTGGCATTGGCTAACCGCAAGCTTTGCAACTGGGAAGTCAGACTAGGAAAATAAGTTTTGAACTATCATCCAACTCGGAATTGTAAATATTTTTATTTGATGACAAAATTTACCAAAGAAGGACCGCCGCGCACAACAAGGTGAGTCCAAAAATATCTTATATGCTGCTGCATAAATTATGTAATATGCCATGGAGATATGGTCAGCCATATCAGCTATGTTTTTTAAAAAGGCAGTAAATGAGGCTGACAAGACGAGGCTGCCAGACAAGACTCCGCTGATAGCCAGGTGTAGCTGTGGTAAGGATTCACTCCATTGTGCTGGAAAGAAGCTCTACTGTTAGGACAGCTTTATGTAGGCCCTAAATGTTTGTGGGCACCGCTTGTCATCGTTATAGTGCAATTAATGTATTGTTTAGTGTTGTGTTYTGTAGTGGCTTTGCTGACATGCATCTAAAAATAATTGGGGGGGGAGTTTGCACCACCAAGATTTTCATGCTAAAATCACCACTGATCATAACAAACATTTAGGATGTCAATCTGACTCTTATACAGAGWGATCAGCATTTATTCCTATTTTGACAGCAGGCTGATAGCCTGTAGAGCATCTCGCGGAAGTTAAAATGTCATACAGCACCTTGTTCTGGAGTTTTTGTTTCAGGTATTAGATAGAGATATTAATTTATTTGGGATTGGGTCTTGGAAAGCATGTAATGGTAATGCATCATAATCATCAGTAAGACTGGATTAAGGGAGACTGAATGACCCATCATGCATTTTACTCCCATCCTTCTGTATCAATCAAATGTATTTATAAGGCCCTTTTTACATCAGCAGATGTCACAAAGTGCTATACAGAAACCCAGCTTAAAACCCCAAACAGCAAACAATGCAGATGTAGAAGCACGGTGGCTAGGAAAAACTCCCTAGAAAGGCAGGAACCTAGGAAGAAACCTAGAGAGGAACCAGGCTCTGAGGGGTGGCCAGTCCTCTTCTGGCTGTGCCAGGTGGAAATTATAAGAGTACATGGCCATTAAGGCCAGATTGTTCTTCAAGATGTTCAAACATTCATAGATGACCAGTTGGGTCAAATAATAATCAGTGGTTGTAGAGGGTGCAACAGATCAGTACCTCGGGAGCAAATGTCAGTTGGCTTTTCATAGCTGAGAATTCAGAGGTCAAGAGCAGGTGCGGTAGAGAGAGAGAGTCAAAACAGCAGGTTCGGGACAAAGTAGTACGTCCGGTGAACAGGTCAGGGTTCCCTAGCCGCYGGCAGAACAGTTGAAACTGGAGCAGCAGCACGACCAGGTAGACTGGGGACACCCAGGAGTCATCAGGCCAGGTAGTCCTGAGGCATGATCCTAGGGCTCAGGTCCTCTGGGAGGGGAGGTAGACCTGTATGGGACAACTGTAACATTCCATTTGACTGGTTCTAAAGGGATTTTATGCATATGGGAATTCAATGACATGCTAGTTTTGTTTTCGACACCCCTATCACGCTAGTGGATGGATACTAGGCTATTAGTGAGAGAGAATGCACTTAAAGCACGTGCCACTGCTTAAATATTTCTAATTGCAGGAAGTGTGTCTCATGTTATCTCCAGGAGTGGAAATTCACAAACAAACAAACATTTTATCCCTATGCCAACTGTGGTCCATATGGTAAATTCTGAAGGTCCTTTCATTGCATTCACATTGAACAATACCTCCTGGGATCTTATGGGGATTTCCAGCATACAGAGGAAGACAAAGGTCCCTAGAACCCTGCKACTAGAATGGTTTTAATCAGAAACTTTGAGTGCTTGCATCAGCAATCCACAGATGTTGTAGGCCTAATGACTTTAAATCATATAATCGTTCTAATTTTATATCAAAGTTGATACAATGCAGATATATTTAGTCATAAGTAAGCATACATTTCACTACAGCCCTTTGAGTTCGATTCAAACATGACCTAATACATTCATTCATTCATTCTACAAGGCACCCTTCTACTTCAGCCATGTGGCCACTTGCCTGGACAGTAGTAGTGGATTGGGTTGGAGTCCAGGGTTTGTGGGCTAACTATAACCCACAACATCTGCTATGAGTGACGTGCTATTGGTCGAGAGGATCCAGGGTGGCTCACCACAGATTGTTACTTATGAAACTTCACTGTAAATACAAGATTACGCATTGTTCCTATTTACAACCCCACATCTGTGACAGTGAGCTGAGTGAGAGGGGGTGGGTACGCCCTCTTCTTGACGGGAGAACCTCTAATATTGTCTCCTCAGCTGGGCCTAGAATAACAGTTCCTTTTCCCAACCATTCTCTTTTAATACAACCACACTGACATACCAACCACAGGATGTATAATAATCATATTTCCTCCTTCTCCTAGATCTGTGTCCTCCCACCCACACGCAATGAGTAGGAAGCAATGGTAGGCCGCCACACAGTGATGAAAAAGCAAAAGTCATATCACTGTCTATTACTATTTCAGTCACTATCACTACAACCACTGTGGCAGTCTAGTACTCTCTCTATTTGTCTCAAGGAAGCCTGTATTTAGCATAGTCTGACCTATCTTCACTGCCTCAGTGAGCCTAATCAAGGCATCACACTCTGGTTTACCTGTGTGGTAAATGGACTCAATGTAGTCTTATACCTACACATGCTCCACCATGTCTMTCTCAACAATGAGGAAGTGAAATCCACTCCAGCTGAACACTTCTCTCTTCCCTCTCATTGAAATAGTTGTTGTGCCCTAATCGGTGGTTTGTCTTTTTGTAGGAGCAGGCCCCTGTGGCTCTGTGGCTGGGTGTAGGCCCCTGGACCGTCTCGGGGAAGGATGTAGCTCCCTCATTCAGATGCTAAAGTGCAGTTTTCACATCCCTATTCACACACACATGCACGCACGCGGCCACACACACACACTGTTGGTGTGTGGCACAGGCCTTTGGTGGAGAATGGAGAAGTGTGGGTAGAGATTTACTCAAGTGTGTGTCAAGGTCAAAGGATTAATTCAGAAATGTTTAGGAAAATCTCTTGAAAAAAATCATTTTTGTGATTAGCWCTTGTCATACTAGAAACATGCATCATACCGGTAAGACAGTTTAGACACTGGATTGTGGCCAAACTTTCTTACCAGTTTCTTACCAGTATACCTAAATGATTCAGCATTTTGCAGCACAGAGAGGAGAGCATGTATTGTTGAGCAGACAAGTAAGAGAGAGAGTTCTGTATCAAAGATCCCCCTGTATTTCCGGGAGTTTTGAGGGGAAATCCAAACTGCTTCTCTTTGGAGATTGAGACCATCAGAAACAACCATTTCTCTCGATTTTTCTGTCTGTGTCTCCCTCCACACCATTCTGCCATTCTGTCTATATGTATACCTTCCTCTCTCTATATCAGTCTGTCTCTGATTTTCTGTCTCTGTCCCTCTCTCCCTGTCTCCATCCTCTCTCAATTGTCTGCAATTATCAGCACTATCTAAATAGACTGGTATGTTAGTTTTGATGGCTTCACTTTTATTCTACAATGTAGAAAATAGTACAAATAAAGAAAAACCCTTGAATGAGTAGGTGTTCCAAACTTTTGACAGGTGCTGTATACACTGAGTGTACAAAACATTAAGAACATTTGTTCTTTCCATGACAGACTGACRAGGTGAATCCAGGTGAAAYTTATGATCCCTTATTGATGTCACTTGTTAAATCCTCTTCAATCCATGTAGATGAAGTGGAGGAGACAGGTTAAATAATACGCCTTGAAACAATTAGGACATGGATTGTGTGTGTGTGCCATTCAGTGTAAATGGGCAAGACAAAATATTTTAGTGCCTTTGAATGGGGTATGGTATTAGGTGCCAGGCGCACCTGTTTGTGTCAAGAACTGCAACGCTGCTGAGTTTTTCATGCTCAACAGTTACCCGTGTGTATCAAGAATGGCCCGCTGTAGTAGTCTATTGTGTTCTTGTTGGTGCATCATTTTAACTCGGAGACAAAATAATAATCAATACCATAATAGGAAAGTGGCCTATTGAAATACGGTTCCTTTGAAAAGCCATAGCACCAATCTTGAAGCTTATGCACTGCTGCTCTCTACTGGCCGATAGCGATATGGAAAGATACAACGATTGTACGGCTTGATGTCTTGTTTTCATCGCCAGAGGTCACTACGTGTTTATTTTTACGCGACTTGACAAGATATTCGAGATGTCTCGTTGAATGTAATATTAGTTTACAATACACAACGAGAGCCGTAGAAGAGCATTGATTTCAATTTGAGACTATTTGTTGAAAATCGCTCAGTTCACTAACGTTTTTGTAAGAGCGGAAAGAATGTTACGAGTTATCATACAAAATGTTGCATTCTATAAACAAATGGAATGAGGAATAATCAAAAGGCCTATTGTCCTTTTTACACATTATGTGGAGGATTAGGTTTGTGCAGCCATTTGACCATAAATAACGTAAGGACTGTTGTTGCAACGTGCTGTCCAGTCGAATGTGGTGCTGAAAACGACAATCCAACATTGACCAAGGGGAAAATCGCCTCAAACGAAAACACAAAGTTCAGGGTGGTACCTAAAGTTGTATATTTATTAATACGTCCAATGTGCGTAATAACTGCCTCGTTGAATAGGCCTAGTTATAACATATTTGTAACCTAAACACCCAAATCCATATTTGCGAATATACGTTTTACGAATGACAATTGAGGCTTGCATTTGAGTGTTGGAATGGCACAGAATCCAACCGATCGTCAGCTGCCAATATTGCCAGGCAGTAGATGCTTGAATCTCTATGCAGACAATGTGCACCTGTAGCGCACTCGTTGTGCGGTCATTGGGCACGGCAGACATACCCACAACTCATATTACCTTAAATGAATCGTGTTTCTATGCAAGGTCTATAATTCTACACAGAGACACGCTTGCCTTTTTATTTTCTTCTTAATGGCTGTAGCCTGGATACCGGAGAAGCGTCCTTGGTATTTGAGATTTTAAAGAGCGAGGAGAAGGGTGGAAGGGGAGAGACTGATAATTTGAAGACGTGCCAGGGGTACATTGTCAAATTCAAAAGGCATTTAAAGCACCAAACCATTCACTTTTTTCATTCTCTCCTATTTTTTTTCTTTCTCTCTGTCTTGCTTTCCTTTTGCCCGGTTGCAGGCCGTTTGAATCCACCACTGGGCTTTCAAGTTGGAGACATTGGAATGTAAATGAGCCCAGCGCGTGCTCCTTGCGCAGTGAAAGCTCGGGATTGTTTATTGAGCTCCTGGAGCCACGCGCCTGGCTCGCGGAGTAGGCTAGCAGAAGAATCACACAGCGGGGCGGGGCCTCGCGGGGAAGCGTGCATCTCCAAAGGGGTGGGGTGTGTGGGGCGCGTGTTGAAAAGAGGAGTGCTGCCAAAGTTTGGGTCAGATCGGCTCGTGGAGTAAGCAAGCGCGGTCAAGAAAGACTTGGACACCAAAAAGCCACAGCGCTTCAGCTATAGCCACACGGTCCCCACGCGAAGGACACGAGAGCAGTGCACTGTCAACCTCTGTCTATACTTTCTTATCTTCTTCTCTGTCAGTGAGGGTGCGCTGTTGCAAATCCCATCTGTCAGTAGGCCTGTCTCACCACCGACCAAGATGGAGACTACCACCATCACCACCACGCAACTGGCGCAGAACGCATGCCCATTTGTACTGACGGAGAGACGCACCACCATCACCCTGCACGCTCCAGCCCAGGAGTGCGCAATTCCCAATGACACCACTGCAGCCGGCTACCAAAGCAAGACCACCGTGCTGAAAAGACAGCGCTCCAGCTCCCCGGAGCTCCTGCGCTGCAAGCGGCGGCTCAGTTTTAACGGACTCGGCTACTCCATCCCTCAGCAACTCCCCGTTGCCGTGGCTCGGCGAAACGAGCGCGAGAGGAACCGAGTCAAGCAGGTCAACATGGGCTTTCAGACGCTGCGTCAGCACGTGCCCAACGGGGCAGCCAACAAGAAGATGAGCAAAGTGGAGACGCTGCGGTCCGCCGTGGAGTATATTCGAGCTCTGCAGCAGCTACTAGACGAGCATGATGCTGTGTCAGCCGCCTTCCAGTGCGGGGTGCCTTCCCCTACCATCTCCYACAGCTACTCGGCGGAGCCAGAGTCACCCCACTCCACCTGTTCCTCCGACGAGGGGAGCTATGAGCCGCTGAGCTCCGAGGAGCAGGAGCTGCTGGACTTTACCACCTGGTTCGACAGATACTGAGACACCGGTAGCCTAATTGTCGTTACCATCCCACAGCACCTGTGTATAGGCAGGGCACCTGTGTATAGGCAGGGGTTTCTTCTGACAGAAGTGACTCGAAGTTGAAAATAATGTCAAGTTATTCGATTCACTCTGCAAGGTGAGGCACCCGTGAACACTCTCTTGGCACCGACTTACTCTCTCTCTCCCCTCACCAGGCAGCGTTTGCAGGTGGAAAGCAATAAGAAAGAGGAAAGTAAAGCGGAGTTACCGTTGCTATGCTACAAGAGAGGAGGGAGTACAACGAACGGCCCTTTGGTTCCCCTCGGAACAACAGGGGAGATACTGTGTGCGCTCACGCATGGACAAAGCGTCGAATGACTGCAAGGTGACGCTTGGAATTATTTATTTATTGATGACTTTGAATAAGTGCATTAATAAATGAAACAGCATCGGTGCAGTCCGCACAGTAGCCCAGAAGAGGTACACGGTTGTGGCTCAAGGACTTTGCTGTTGACACCAGTTTCAGATAAGGGCAAGACTCCTTCAACTGACTGCATCTGATGGGGAGATTGTATCGAAGATGACCCGCCATCTGAAATAAACTTTGTTGGTGTACATTGTCTGAAATTGAAATTATTATTTTTTAAATATAAAGACTTATTTTTGTTAATTGAGATAAAAACAAATGTTCTGCAACCACCAACACCGCCACTTTGCTGACAGTGAGAGCTCATGAGATGTGATAAGTATGACTGGACAACTGGACAATTGAATTGGCACATATGTCTGCGTCATGCGATTGGTCACAATATCTTTTACATCCTCCCGTGAAAGATTGAAGGGTTTTACGTGGTATGAAGACCTTTATCAATGTATGCACTTGCTCTCCGTTTTTCGTAGCCCCCTAAAGTGTACATATGCGATTTTAACAGATTTATTTTGTGTAAACAGTTTTTTTTATGAATAAAGATATCTCTATTTATATTAAATTATATGATGTTGTTGCATTATTATGTGGACAAAGTTTTTAATTTATTTTCTCAGCCTTGTCAAATAGTAGGTATATGCCTYACAGGCATACTCACAAATAATATGCTATATGATTTGATTATTATGTAGACACACTTGAATCAGATTTGCAAATATATCTGATTGTCTGCACTGAGCAAACAGAGACTTCTTCTGAGGTTCTATTCAAAGACCAAGTCTGACCATTTACCAAGCTGTTTTGGCACACAAGGGAGAACTGCGCAGCTGTGTGAACACTCAATAACCATTTAAAGACGTGCACCATGCCTTGCGCTTTGTCTGTATAAAGAACGGGGAGATTAATATTACGTTTCATGCACTGCATTGTTTCTTTTTCATTCGCTTTCTCTCCGCCCAATAACACGGAGGGCCTGGAACGGAGGGTGGGAGGGAAGGCGATATATATATATAGAGAGAGAGAGCGGGCGGGCGGGCGATACAGAGATGGAGGGAGAGGTATATACTATTAACTTTCTTCAAAGGGGTAGTCACTTTTTACAGAGGGAGGGAGGGTATGCGGGCGGGCGATAGAGAGAGAGAGAGATGGAGGGAGGGAGGGAGGGAGGGAGAGGTATATACTATTCACTTTCTTCAAAGGGGTAGGCCCTATAGTCACTTTGAAATATGGCTCAGCGAAAGTCAGGAAGACAACGCAGCGGGTCAAAAATTCTTATTGGCCGATTGAGAACAGTCTAAATAAAACCTTGGTTTGTAGACTACTTTTATCCCCGACTGTGTTTTTCAGGGCGCACACAACSCAATCAAAAAGCCCATCTCCTGCGAAATGGAGAGCACAGCACCCCATTGTGCGCACTATTGTGTCTGCCTTTGCGTCTCATTATGCGTATTATGGGGGAGCCTCCATTGTAAATAAACATCGATGCCAGAACTTACGAGGCAGAAAGAGAAATAACTCGTTTAATTTCATCGGGTATAGGCTACTTTATCTCTCTTTGGAATCATAATAAAACCCATTCATCCCCCTCCTCTCCCCTGTAACTATTCCCCAGGTCGTTGCTGCAAATGAGAACGTGTTCTCAGTCAACTTACCTGGTAAAATAACGGATAAATAAAAAAATAAAAAAATAAATAATAAAACCCAACTGTAAGAGCTGGGATCGAGGCTGATATAATATGCAAGGCCAATATGTTTTGCGTAATTTGGGTTGAATTCTAAAACATACTGACTCAGGATTTACGAAACAGATACCAACATTTTGATAAGCAATGGAATGAGTCTACACTCTTAGAATAACAGCATCTGGATGCTTCATATATGGCACCCCTTAAGGCTCTATATAGAACTGAAATTTGTTCCATATAGAACCCTATATGGAACCCAAGGGTTCTATATGGAAACAATTTTGAAGAAGAACACCTGGGCCTCTGTTCAAAGAACCCTACAAAGAGGTTCTACACTGAACGAAAATATAAATGCAACATAAATGCAACAATCTTAAAGATTTTACTGAGTTACAGTTCATGTACAGAAATCAGTCAATTGAAATAAATTCATTTGGCTCTAATCTATGGATTTCACATGATTGGGAATACAGTTAAGTATCTGTTGGTCACAAATACCTTTTAAAAAATAGGTTGGGGCGTGGATCAGAAAACCAGTCAGTATCTGGTGTGACCACCATTTGCTTCATGCAGATCAAGACACATCTCCTTCACATTGAGTTGATCAGGCTGTTGTCCCACTCCTCTTCAAAGATGCTGGATATTGGCGGGAACTGGAACATGCTGTTGTACACTTCGATCCAGAGCATCCCAAACATGCTCAATGGGTGACAAGTCTGGTGTACGCAGGCCATGGAAGAACTGGGACATTTTCAGCTTCCAGGAATTGTGTACAGATCCTTGCGAGATGGGGCCGTGTAWTATCATGAGGTGTTGGCGGAGGATGAATGGCACAACAATGGGCCTCAGGATCTCATCACGGTAGCTGTGTGCATTCAAATGGCCATTGATAAAATGCAATTGTGTTCGTTGTTCGTAGCTTATGCCTGCCTATATCATAACCCCAACGCCACCATGGGGCACTCTGTTCACAATGTTGACATCAGCAAACCGCTCGCCCACATGACGCCATGACGTCTGCCATCTGCCCGGTACACTCTTAGAAAAAAAGGTGCTACCTAGAATCTGAAAGGGTTCTTTGTTGTTCCCATAGGAGAACCCTTTGAATAACTAGTTTTGGTTCCAGGTGGAACCCTTTTGGAACCCTTTTTTCTAAGAGTGTACAGTTGAAACCTGGATTAATCCGTGAAGAAGACAATTCTCCAGCGTACCAGTGGCCATCAAAGGTGAGCATTTGTCTACTGAAGTCTGTTACGACTGAAGTCAGGTCAAGATCCTGCTGAGGACGGCGAGCACGCAGATGAGCTTCCCTGAGACGGTTTCTGACAGTTTCTGCCGAAATTCTTTGGTTTTGCAAATCCACATTTTCATCAGCTGCCCGGGTGGCTGGTCTCAGACCGCAGGTGAAGAAGCCGGATGTGGAGTTCCTGGGCTGGCTTTGTTACACGTGGTCTGCGGTTGTGAGGACGGTTGGACGTGCTGCCAAATTCTCTAAAACAAAGCTGGAGGCGGCTTATGGTAGAGAAATTAACATTCCATTTTCTGCAACAGTTCTGGTGGACATTCCTGCAGTCAGTATGCCGATTGCACTCTCCCTCAAAGCATGAGACATCTGGGGTGTTGTGTTGTGTGACAAAACTCCACATTTCAGAGTGGTCTTGTATTGTCCCTAGCACAATATGCACATGTGTAATGATCATGCTGTTTAATCAGCTTCTTGATATGCCACACCTGTCAGGTGGGTGGATTATCTTGGCAAAGGAGAAATGCTAACTAACAGCGATGTAAACAAATTTGTGCCCAACATTTGAGACAAAAAAGSTTTTGGTGCTTATGGAACATTTCTGGATCTAACARTTTATATGTTGAGTTTATATTTTTGATCAGTYCAGTTGAAGTTGGAAGTTTACATACACCTTATCCAAATACATTTATACTCAGTTTTTCACAGTTCCTGACATTTATTCCTAGTAAAAATTCCCTGTCTTAGGTCAGTTAGGATCACCACTTTATTTTAAGAATGTGAAATGTCAGAATAATACTAGAGAGAATTATTTATTTCAGCTTTTATTTCTTTCATCACATTCCCAGTGGGTCAGAAGTTTACATACACTCAATTAGTATTTGGTAGCCTTGCCTTTAAATTGTCTAACTTTGGTCAAATGTTTCGGGTAGCCTTCCACAAGCTTCCCACAATAAGTTGGGTGAATTTTGGCCCATTCCTCCTGACAGAGCTGGTGTAACTGAGTCAGGTTTGTAGGCCTCCTTGCTCGCACATGACCCCCGAGGAGAGGATGGATTGTGCGCAAACTCTTCTTACCAGTTTCTTACCAGTATAGACATCTAAATGATTCGAGCATTTTGCAGCACAGAGAGGAGAGCATGTTATTGATTTGAAGCCAGACAAGTAAGAGAGAGAGTTCTTCGTATCAAAATCCCCTTATTTCCGGGAGTTTAGGGGGAAATCCAAACTGGCTTCTCTTTGGCGAATTGAGACCATCAGAAACACCAATTTCTCTCGATTTTTTTCTGCTCTGTGTGTCTCCTCCACACCATTCTGCCATTCTGTCTATATGTTATACCTTCTCTCTCTATATCAGTCTGTCTCTGATTTCTGTCTCTGATCCCTCTCTCCCTGTCTCCATCCTCTCTCAATTGTCTTGCAATTTATTCAGCACTATCTTAAATAGAGACTGGTATGTTGCTTTTGATGCTTCACTTTTATTCTTTACAATGAGTAGAAAATAGTACAAATTAAAGAAAAAACCCTTGAATGAGTAGGTGTTCCAAACTTTTGGACAGGTGCTGTGTATACACTGAGTGTACACAACATTTAAGAACATTTGTTCTTTCCATGACAGACCTGACTAAGTGTGAATCCAGCGTGAAATTAATGATCCCATTATGATGTCACTTGGTTAAATCCTCTTCAAATCCAGTAGATGAAGTGGAGGAGAACAGGTTAAAATAATACGCCTGAAACAATTAGGACATGGATTGTGTGTGTGCCATTCAGTGTAAATGGGCAAGACAAAATATTTAGTGCCTTTGAATGGGGTAGGTATTAGGTGCCAGTGCGCACCTGTTTTGTGTCAAGAAACTGCACGCTGCTGAGTTTTTCATGCTCCAATCATTACCCGTGTGTAATCGAAGAATGCCCGCGTACACCAAGTAGTCTATTGTGCTTTCTTGTTGGACTATCATTTTAATCGGGAGACAAAATAATAATCAATAGCTCATAATAGGAAAGTGGCCTATTGACATCGGTTCCTTTGAAAGCCTATAGCACCAATCTTCGAAGGCTTATGCCACTGCTGCTCTCATACTGGCGGATAGCGATATGGAAAATACAACGATTGTACGGCTTGATGTTCTGTTTCATCGCCAGAGGTACGACTACGTTTTATTTTTTACGCGGACTTGACCAGAATATCGAGATGTCTCGCGTTGAATGTAATATTAGTTTACAATACACAACAAGAGAGGCCGTAGAAGAGCATTGATTTTCAATTTGAGACTATTTGTTGAAAATCGGCTCAGTTTCACTCACGTTTTTGTAAGGCGGAAAGAATGTTACGAGTTATCATACAAAATGTTGCATTTCTAATAAACAAATGGAATGAGGAACTAATCAAAAGGCCTATTGTCCTTTTTACACATTATGTGGAGTGATTAGGTTGTGGCAGCCATTTGACCATAAATTAACGTAAGGACTGTTTGGTTGCAAACAGTGCTGTCCAGTCGAATTGGTGCTGAAAACGACAACCAACATTGACCAAGGGGAAAATGCAGCCTCAACGAAAACCAAAGTTCAGGGTGGTACCTAAAGTGTATATTTATAATAGTCCAATGTGGTCGTAATAACTGCCCTCGTTGAATAGGCCTAGTATAACATATTTGTAAGCCTAAACACCCAAATCCATATTTGCGAATATACGTTTTACGAATGACAATTGAGGCTTGCATTTGAGTGTTACGGATAGATGGCACACAGAATCCAACCGATCGTCAGCTGCCAATATTGCCAGGCAGTAGATGCTTGAATCTCTATGCAGACAATGTGCAACCTGTAGCGCACTCGTTGTGCGGTCATTGGGCACGGCAGACATACCCACAACTCATATTACCTTAAATGAATCGTGTTTCTATGCAAGGTCTATAATTCTACACACAGAGACACGCTTGCCTTTTTATTTCTTTCTTAATGGCTGTAGCCCTGGATACCGGAAGAAGCGTCCTTGGTATTTGAGATTTTAAAGAGCGAGGAGAAGAGGTGGAAAGGGGAGAGACTGATAATTTGAAGACGTGCCAGGGTGTACATTGTCAAATTCAAAAGGCATTAAGCACCAAACATTCACTTTTTTCATTCTCTCCTATTTTTTTTCCTTTCTCTCTGTCTTGCCTTTCCTTTTGCCCGGTTGCAGGCCGTTTGAATCCACCACTGGCTTTCACAGTTGGAGACATTGGAATGTAAATGAGCCCAGCGCGTGCTCCTTGCGCAGTGAAAGCTCGGGATTGTTTATGAGCTCCTGGAGCCACGCGCCTGGCTCCGCGGAGTAGCTAGCAGAAGAATCACACAGCGGGGCGGGGCCTCGCGGGGAAAGCGTGCATCTCCAAAGGGGTGGGTGTTGGTGGGGCGCGGTGTTGAAAGAGGAGTGCTGCCACAGTTTGGTCAGATCGGCTCGTGGAGTAAGCAAGCGCGGTCAAGAAGACTTGGACACCAAAAAGCCACAGCGCTTCAGCTATAGCCACACGTCCCACGCGAAGGACACGAGAGCAGTGCACTGTCAACCTCTGTCTATACTTTCTTATCTTCTTCTCTGTCAGTGAGGGTGCGCTGTTGCAAATCCGATCTGTCAGTAGGCCTGTCTCACCACCGACCAAGATGGAGACTACCACCATCACCACCACGCAACTGGCGCAGAACCGCATGCCCATTTGTACTGACGGAGAGACGCACACCATCACCCTGCACGCTCCAGCCCAGGGAGTGCGCAATTCCCAATGACACCATTGCAGCCGGCTACCAAAGCAAGACCACCGTGCTGAAAAGACAGCGCTCCAGCTCCCCGGAGCTCCTGCGCTGCAAGCGGCGGCTCAGTTTTAACGGACTCGGCTACTCCATCCCTCAGCAACTCCCCGTTGCCGTGGCTCGGCGAAACGAGCGCGAGAGGAACCGAGTCAAGCAGGTCAACATGGGCTTTCAGACGCTGCGTCAGCACGTGCCCAACGGGCAGCCAACAAGAAGATGGCAGAATAAGTGGAGACGCTGCGGTCCGCCGTGGAGTATATTCGAGCTCTGCAGCAGCTACTAGACGAGCATGATGCATGTGTCAGCCGCCTTCCAGTGCGGGGTGCCTTCCCTACATCTCCGACAGCTACTCGGCGGAGCCAGAGTCACCCCACTCCCACTGTTCCCTCCGACGAGGGGAGCTATGAAGCCGCTGAGCTCCGAGGAGCAGGAGCTGCTGGACTTTACCACCTGGTTCGACAGATACTGAGACACCGGTAGCCTAATTGTCGTTACCATCCCACAGCACCTGTGTATAGGCGGGCACCTGTGTATAGGCAGGGGTTTCTTCTGACAGAAGTGACTCGAAGTTGAAAATAATGTCAAGTTATTCGATTCACTCTGCAAGGTGAGGCACCGTGAACACTCTCTTGGCACCCCTTACTTCTCTCCTCTCCCCCTCACCAGGCAGCGTTTGCAGGTGAAAGCAATAAGAGAGGAAAGTAAAGCGGAGTTACCGTTGCTATGCTACAAGAGAGGAGGGAGTACAACGAACGGCCCTTTGGTTCCCCTCGGAACAACGGGGAGATACTGTGTGGCGCTCAGCATGGACAAAGCGTCGAATGACTGCAAGGTGACGCTTGAATTATTTATTTATTGATGACTTTGAATAAGTGCATTATAAATGAAACAGCATCGGTGCAGTCCGCACAGTAGCCAAAGAGGTACACCGGTTGTGGCTCAAGGCTTTGCTGTTGACACAGTTTCAGATAAGGGCAAGACTCCTTCAACTGACTGCATCTGAGGGGAGATTGTATCGAAGATGACCCGCCATCTGAAATAAACTTTGTTGGTGTACATTGTCTGAAATTGAATTATTATTTTTAAATATAAAGATTAATTTTTGTTAATTGAGATAAAAACAAATGTTCCTGCAACCACCAACACCGCCACTTTGCTGACAGTGAGAGCTCATGAGATGTGATAAGTATGATCTGGACAACTGGACAATTGAATTGGCACATATTCTGCGTCATGCGATTGGTCACAATATCTTTTACACTCCTCCCGTGAAAGATGAAGGTTTTCGTGGTATGAAGACCTTTATCAATGTATGCACTTGCTCTCCGTTTTTCGTAGCCCCCTAAAGTGTACATATGCGATTTTAACAAGTTTATTTTGTGTAAACAGTTTTTTTTTATGAATAAAGATATCTCTATTTATATTAAATTATATGATGTTGTTGCATTATTATGTGGACAAAGTTTTTAATTTATTTCTCAGCCTTGTCAAATAGTAGGTATATGCCTGACAGGCATACTCACAAATATAGCTATATGATTTGATTATTATGTAGACACACTTGAATCAGATTTGCAAATATATCTGATTGTCTGCACTGAGCAAACAGAGACTTCTTCTGAGGTTCTATTCAAAGACCAAGTCTGACCATTTACCAAGCTGTTTTGGCACACAAGGGAGAAACTTGCGCAGCTGTGTGAAACTCAATAACCATTTAAAGACGTGCACCATGCCTTGCGCTTTGTCTGTATAAAGAACGGGGAGTAATATTACGTTTCATGCACTGCAATTGTTTTTTTTTCATTCGCTTTCTCTCCGCCCAATAACACGGAGGCCTGGAGCGGAGGTGGGAGGGAAGGCGATATATTATATAGAGAGAGAGAGGCGGGCGGGCGGGCGATACAGAGATGGAGGGAGAGGTATATACTATTAACTTTCTTCAAGGGGTAGTCACTTTTTACAGAGGGAGGGAGGGTATGCGGGCGGGCGATAGAGAGAGAGAGAGATGGCAGGGAGGGAGGGAGGGAGGGAGGGAGAGGTATATACTATTCACTTTCTTCAAAGGGGTAGGCCCTATAGTCACTTTGAAATATGGCTCAGCGAAGTCAGGAAAGACAATGCAGCGGGTCAAAAATTCTTATGGCCGATTGAGAAACAGTCTCATAAAACCTTGGTTTGTAGACTACTTTTATCCCCGACTGTGTTTTTCAGGGCGCACACAACCCATCAAAAAGCCCATCTCCTGCGAAATGGAGAGCACACACCCCATTGTGCCACTATTGTGTCTGCCTTTGCGTCTCATTATGCGTATTATGGGGGAGCCTCCATTGTAAATAAACATCGATGCCGAAGAACTTACGAGGCAGAAGAGAAATAACTCGTTTAATTTCATCGGGTATAGGCTACTTTATCTCTCTTTGGAATCATAATAAAACCTAACTGTCAGAAGACTGGGATCGAGGCTGATATAATATGCAAGGCCAATATGTTTTGCGTATTTGGGTTGAATTCTAAAACATACTGACTCAGGATTTACGAAACAGATACCAACATTTTGATAAGCAATGGAATGAGTCTACACTCTTAGAATAACAGCATCTGGATGCTTCATATATGGCACCCCTTAAGGCTCTATATAGAACTGAAATTTGTTCCATATAGAACCTATATGGAACCCAAAGGTTCTATATGGAAACAATTTTTGAGAAGAAAGCACCTGGGCCTCTGTTCAAAGACCCTACAAAAGAGGTTCTACACTGAACGAAAATATAAATGCAACATAAATGCAACAATCTTAAAGATTTTACTGAGTTACAGTTCATGTACAGAAATAAGTCAATTGAAATAAATTCATTTGGCTCTATCTATGGATTTCACATGATTGGGAATACAGTTAAGTATCTGTTGGTCACAAATACCTTTTAAAAAATAGGTTGGGGCGTGGATCAGAAAACCAGTCAGTATCTGGTGTGACCACCATTTGCTTCATGCAGATCAAGACACATCTCCTTCACATTGAGTTGATCAGGCTGTTGTCCACTCCTCTTCAAGATTGCTGGATATTGGCGGGAACTGGAACATGCTGTTGTACACTTCGTCCAGAGCATCCCAAACATGCTCAATGGGTGACAAGTCTGGTGTACGCAGGCCATGGAAGACATGGGACATTTTCAGCTTTCCAGGAATTGTGTACAGATCCTTGCGAGATGGGGCCGTGTATTCTCATGAGGTGTTGGCGGAGGATTGAATGGCAACAACAATGGGCCTCAGGATCTCATCACGGGTAGCTGTGTGCATTCAATGGCCATTGATAAAATGCAATTGTGTTTTCGTTTGTTCGTAGCTTATGCCTGCCTATATCATAACCCCAACGCCACCATGGGGCACTCTGTTCACAATGTTGACATCAGCAAACCCGCTCGCCCACATGACGCCATGACGTCTGCCATCTGCCCGGTACACTCTTAGAAAAAAAGGTGCTACCTAGAATCTGAAAAGGGTTCTTGTTGTTTCCCATAGGAGAACCCTTTGAATAACTAGTTTTGGTTCCAGGTGGACCCTTTTGGAACCGCTTTTTTTCTAAGAGTGTACAGTTGAAACCTGGATTAATCCGTGGAAGAAGACAATTCTCCAGCGTACCAGTGGCCATCAAAGGTGAGCATTTGTCTACTGAAGTCTGTTACGACCTGAAGTCAGGTCAAGAATCCTGCTGAGGACCGGCGAGCACGCAGATGAGCTTCCCTGAGACGGTTTCTGACAGTTTCTGCCGAAATTCTTTGGTTTTGCAAATCCACATTTTCATCAGCTGCCCGGGTGGCTGGTCTCAGACGCGAGGTGAAGAAGCCGGATGTGGAGTTTCCTGGGCTGGCTTTGTTACACGTGGTCTGCGGTTGTGAGGACGGTTGGCACGTGCTGCCAAATTCTCTAAAACAAGCTGGAGGCGGCTTATGGTAGAGAAATTAACATTCCATTTTCTGCAACAGTTCTGGTGGACATTCCTGCAGTCAGTATGCCGATTGCCACTCTCCCTCAAAGCATGAGACATCTGGGTGTTGTGTTGTGTGACAAAACTCCACATTTTCAGAGTGGTCCTTGTATTGTCCCTAGCACAATATGCACATGTGTAATGATCATGCTGTTTAATCAGCTTTCTTGATATGCCACACCCTGTCAGGTGGTGGATTATCTTTGGCAAAGGAGAAATGCTAACTAACAGCGATGTAATACAAATTTGTGCCCAACATTTGAGACAAAAAAGCTTTGGTGCTTATGGAACATTTCTGGATCTAACACTTTATATGATTGAGTTTATATTTTTGATCAGTGCAGTTGAGTTGGAAGTTTACATACACCTTTATCCAAATACATTTATACTCAGTTTTTCAACAGTTCCTGACATTTATTCCTAGTAAAAAATTCCCTGTCTTAGGTCAGTTAGGACATCACACTTTATTTTTAAGAATGTGAAATGTCAGAATAATACTAGAGAGAATTATTTATTTCAGCTTTAATTTCTTTCATCACATTCCCAGTGGGTCAGAAGTTTACATACACTCAATTAGTATTTGGTAGCCTTGCCTTTAAATTGTCTAACTTTGGTCAAATGTTTCGGGTAGCCTTCCAAAGCTTCCCCACAATAAGTTGGGTGAATTTTGGCCCATTCCTCCTGACAGAGCTGGTGTAACTGAGTCAGGTTTGTAAGCCTCCTTGCTCGCACATGCTTTTTCAGTTCTGCCCACAAACTTTGTGATGGCCACTCCAATACCTTGACTTTGTTGTCCTTAAGCCATATTGCCACAATTTTGGAAGTATGCTTGGGATCATTGTCCATTTGGGAGACCCATTGCGACCAAGCTTTAACTTCCTGACTGATGGTTTGAGATGTTGCTTTCACTATATCCCCATAATTTTCCCTCCCCTCAATGATGCCATCTATTTTGTGAAGTGCACCAGTCCCTCCTGCAGCAGCACCCCCACAACATGATGCTGCCACCCCCCGTGCTCTCACGGTTGGGATGGTGTTCTTCGGCTTGCAAGCTCATCCTTTTTTCCTTCTAACATAACGATGGTCATTATGGCCAAACAGTTCTATTTTTGTTTCATCAGACCAGAGGAACATTCTCCAAAAAGTACGATCTTTGGTCCGCCATGGCGTGCAGTTGTGCACCAAACTCCCTCACATCAACTTTTACCAATGCAAATCGAGAGCATCCTGCTGTGGCTGTATCACCGCCCCTGGTACGGCAGCTGCTCCGCCCATAACCGTAAGGCTCTCCAGAGGGTAGTGAGGTCTGCACAACGCATCACCAGGGGCAAACTACCTGCCCTCCAGGACACCTACCACCACCCGATGTCACAGGAAGGCCAAAAAAGATCATCAAGGAACAACAACCAACCCGAGCCACTGCCTGTTCACCCGCTATCATCCAGAAGGCGAGGTCAGTACAGGGCATCAAAGCGCGGACCGAGAGACTGAAAAAACAGCTTCTATCTCAAGGCCATCAGACTGTTAAACAGCCATCACTAAACATTCAGTGGCTGCTGCCAACATACTGACTCAACTCTAGCCACTTTTAATAATGGAAAAAATTGATGTATCACTAGCCACTTTAAACAATGCCACTTTATATAATGTTTACATACCCTACATTACTCATCTCATATGTATATACTGTACTCTATACCATCTACTGCATCTTGCCTATGCGTTCGGCCATCACTCATTCATATATTTTTATGTACATATTCTTATTCATTCTTTACACTTCTGTGCATAAGGTAGTTGTTGTGAAATTGTTAGGTAGATTACTTGTTAGATATTTACTGTTATGGTCAGAACTAGAAGCACAAGCATTTCGCTACACTTGCATTAAACATCTGCTAACCATGTGTATGTGACAAATAAAATTGATTTGATTGGATTTGTTTTACTGTGAAAATAGATACTTTGTATCTGTTTCCTCCAGCATCTCACAAAGTCCTTTGCTGTTGTTCTGGATATGATTTGCCACTTTTCGCACCAAAGTACATTCATCCTAGGAGACAGCATGCGTCTCCTTCCTGAGCGGTATGACGGCTGTGTGGTCCCGATGGTGTTTATGTCTTGCGTACTATCTGTTTGTACAGATGAACGTGGTACCTCATATGCGTTTGGAATTTGTCCCAAGGATGACAGACTTGTGGAGGTTTACAATTTTTTTTCTTGAGGTCTTGGATGATTTATTTTGATTTCCCATGATGTCAATCAAGAGGCAATGAGTTTGAAGGTGGGCCTTGAAATACATTCACAGGTACACCTCCAATTGACTCAATGATGTCAATTAGCCTATCAGAAGATTCTAAGCCAATGACATCATTTTTTGGAATTTTCCAAGCTGTTTAAAGGCACATTCACTTATGTTGTAAACTTCTGACCCACTGGAATTGTGATACAGTGAAGTATAAGTGAAATAATCTGTCTGTAAACAATTGTTGGAAAAATTTACTTGTA